>NC_044498.1:13520064-13757564 GCF_902362185.1 Chanos chanos
GAGGAGACTGGCTTGGATGCATTTAGGATCTTTGAGCGGAACGGTTCCTTTGAACATATATCAACACGAGTAAAGCACAGAGAGGAGAGGAAGGAATGAGATGAGGACTCCAGAGTAAAGTAGAGGAGTGAGGCTTGGAAAAGTGCCATGCTAGAGAGGGAAGAAGGAATGCATTAAGATAGGGTGTCTCAGAGAGACCCAGAGAGATGGTAAGAGAAAAACTGAGAGAGTTGCTTTCAGATCTGTACTCATGGTAATGTTGTTTTGGAAGTAGGGCTGTGTGATTTTGACAAAAATGTGGTATCTCGCTATTTTCTGGGATTTTGTCCCAGTAGTAGACGATATTTAGCATCCTTCAGAAATGTGTTTGTGAAAGTCTTATATTGTACTAGCCCGCTCTTTTTAATGGGATATTAGTCGTTACGTACTAACGACATTAATGAAAACATCATATTTAAGATAAACAGATCTTTTATCTATTTACTTAAAACTGAAGCATTCAAGTAAAAACAATGCAAAAACACTGAAAATCACCAGCGCAAGTGTTATTGAGATCAAACAGTTCACAGATGGTGAAACAAGTTGGTTGTCAAGCTGTCTTTAACGGCAACCGATTTCTGACATAGTTTGCAGATTGCAGTCTTTTGAGCAACATCCGTCTTTTCAAAGCGAAACCACCACCATGCAAGTGAGTATGATCCACGTCTAGCAATTAAATATAACGACGTAGATTGCGACGCTGGTGGTGTCTCTATTTCGTCTCCTGGAGCTGTTGGTTCACTCATTTTAACTTCAGTCATGCATTTTAGGCAGCTCCACCAGCTTAACTTGTGGTGCGGTGACCATGCGCGCCTATACTGCACTAGCACACTGCATGCATTCTCAATGCCCACGCGCAGTAGTCTATCCGACAATGCTACATGACGCAGTGAATTCGTGTACTCTCAAGACGTGTTTTTGATTGGTTTGTGCAAACTGGGTGACATACTCGATAATGCACAACCCTATTTGGAAGATTGCTGTACAAGGTACCTTTGGTACACTCTCATTTCGGATATGACATTTGCTCACTGAACACCCAAAGAGAAAAAAAGATCTTTTTTTTTATTATTATTTTAAAGGTGTGTGTTTGAAATGTGTTTGATTCAGGTGGACAAAAGAGAGAGTGGAATAACAATCTAATCTTTTGATGGACTGCAGTGTTTAGCATGACCCCCAACATCAGTGTTTAATAATGAAGCACAGGCCATCGGTACAAAGGTTGTGCCTACTCTGTACAGTGTAGAATCATTCCAAAATGATGAATAAAATGTTGCTTAAACAGGCATTGTCAACAGCAATGACTGAGGCCCCTTTCACACATGCACTGCAACTCTAAAATAATCGGCATTCTAACCGGAGGGGCTGCATGTGAAAATGCCCGAATCAGTCGACTTGGATTTTGAACCGACTGTATTTTACCATCCCCCTAGTACAAACTCTGTTTTCTCTTCATTTGGGTCCATCTCTTAAGCTTGGTATTGACTCCATGTAGTTCCATGTCACAGTGAAAAAAATAACATATAAAGCAGAATCCAATGGAATATTTAAACAATGTACTAAAAATGTGTGTGCCACACATTCACTTTAACGGCGCTTTCCCTGGTCTTTTTTCGTTTTTGTCTAAGCGGCTTTGTCCCTTTCTTGCTTTTTTCCCCCCTCCGGTTAGGATGTAAATAAGGCCGGTGGGAAGCCGACATGGCTGGTGGGCCAAGGCAGGCTATTTCTCTACAGGCTTGGTGCTCCCTATCTTTGTCTTTACTGCTCTGGGTCTGTGAGATTCTCCCTTCAACGCCCTCCACCACAGGGAACTAAGGTCTTAATCATCAGGTACAACAGGTACAGCTGGTACCAACAAAACACAGACTTTTCTCTGCTCTCTTCCCCATCCCAACCATGCCTTTTTTTAGCAGAATGTAGAGCTCATTTGTCACCATGGTGACTGCTTTTGTAACTAAGAGGAGCCAAACATTTGCTTTTTTTTTTTTTTTTGCCTTCACTTTTTTTTTTCCTCTCCCTCATAATGGCTTACAGGCAATATTTTCAACACAAGAGAAGCTAAATATAAAATGACAACAATGTATTTTTGGGGTAAAATGAAAAATGAATCATGTCCTTTCAAATCAGCATTGTGTTCAAGAAAGTTATCAAAATAAATATGGAAAAATGTAATACCACAGGATATAAAAAAGCTCACACATCCACCACTAAGTAGAAATTCACTGAAGACTCATTTTTGCTTGGAGACTTTGTTGGAAAAACAGCATTACATTATATGCCTTGCCAGGTAGAACTCCATCAAAACACAAAGCCTGAATCGTACATTAACCACCACAGCCTTGGAAATTCAACAATACACCTCACTCTCCTCATACACCACCTACTACCATAGTCTGACTTACACACAGCAATAAAAAGCCTCTCCTGCCATGGGACAGAAGTGCCCAAGGAACTGTTCCAATGGCAACTGCATCAGAATCCAGCAATCAAAAATCACTTAATTTCTCCCGGTTCCAAATACCAACAGCGCTAACTGTAAACATTCTTTTTCACGGAAGGAACCTGGCCATGAAGTTGCACACCTACTTTGTGTTCCAGTTGTGAGAATAAATATATCCTCTTGTTAAAAGACTCTAATTTAAATGAAACCTGCAATTTCAAACTGACAATCCAAACAAATCTTTACAGAAAGCACATTTTACTGCCAGTATTATCTAACACAATGGGAGAAGGTACCCAGGTGTACCATGACCTCAAATGAGGCAAGCAACATGCCAAGGCTTCCAAACAGAACAAGGGCCACAGTACCAACGCTTAAAGACCTTGGTGATTAGTGAATACATTGAAATGGGCCTATCAATGGAAACAGTTTTTGACTGTAAATTGCACTTATTCAAGAATCCACTACACAACGAACATTCTCCTGTGATGTTGCTCGTCAGTGACTTCAGCAGTGTATAGTATGTTTTGGGAATATTTGTACTTTACTTCAGTATAAATGTTTGTCAACTTTCACTTCTACTTCACAATATTTTCAAAAGCTAACGGCTACCTTTAGTCCAGTACATTTCCCTCACACCGTCACCGCTTATTGCAATATTGAATCAGCAGGAAACAACAAAGATGCAAAAATGCATGGTGCTTCACTCAGTAATAATTCAGCTAAACGATGTCCCCCCGCAGAGTAGATAAGCATCCCTGAGGTTACTATGCTTATGACCAGCTTGGCTGCACAGGTGATATAAGTCCCAGCCTCTCTTCAGCTCTGATCAGAATAGGCATCTACTTTAGATAACTATATTTTCTGCTACCTTTGGCAAAATTGCAGTTATTTTGCAAGTATCCAAGTAGGGTTAAGTCAAGGGCAACTGGACTTGGACTGTTGTAGATTCTTGAAGACGCCACCAAGATCATGAATGTGGATGTTTAACTTGGTTCTCTAAGTTGTGCTCAGATGGTCCTGTCTCAGCACAGTCCTGAACCCCACTGCCAAACACACACAAACTACTGTCCATAATTACATGCAAGTGGAAAATAGCAGCGAGTAAGCAAATGTCAGGCATACTTAGGGAATTGATCAGCCTTTTAAAGGACAAGTCACCAATGCTTGTGAAATGGCAGACATCACCTTCACCCTCTCTCATCCAATCAAGAGCAAGGGCAAAAGGGCGCAAAGAAACCTCAAACAAAAGAGGGGCATCCAATCAACCCTTTGTTATGACAATTAACACAATCTAATGGCTCCATGTCACAGAACAGCATGCTGGTCTTTCACAGCCAAACCAATGGACGGCATCATGATATTCTCTTATGTCAAACATGATAGGGTTAAACATGAAGCAAACAACGACAACAACAACAACAAAAAAAATCTGTCTCATATACTAAAATGAGTGAGGTAGTTCAGTGTAGAACCCCTGGATAAGCTCCAAACATTGCCAAACACCACAGTCCTTTGCCTGGGATATTGAACGCCCACATTTATAAAATATTACACATGAAAATCTAATTCCGAAAATAAATGAGAAGGGTCATAAAACAAGTTTGAACCTGCCCCAGTCAGATGGATACGGTCTGCGGCGCGTTCCTCTTTAAGCGATCAGACCACTCTCCAAACGACTGAAACAGCTCATTAAGCTTCTCTGTTTCGGAGCCAAACATCCCTCCTGAGCAGGATTAACTTGATCAAAACCTCCAAAAAAACCCAGCACGTATCCCTCCATCACGGAGGAGTTTGGCCGTTCGGGTGGTCAGTTGGCAAAAAGATGGCTGCCTGCCTTGGTCTCTTCCTGTGAGTCGCTCTTCACAGCATTCTCCCCAAGGTATACATCACACTTTCATAATGAGCCAAATCATCATCGTCCACCGAACGCAGAGATTAAACAAGCTAGCTCTCCCTGAACGCAATCCAGAGAAAATACGTTTTATTGACTAAAGCCTAATATCACATGATGAGGACACAGACTTAAGTGTGGATACTCTTTACTCAGGAGCCAATCTTCAATTCTTCATTATCCACAAATTTGTTCTATAAAGCGTAAATGTTCTGCTGAAGGAGAAAATGTACGACCTCTTGTTTGTTGATTCATCAGAGGACAAATGAATTTAAAAAAGCACACTTTTCTCACTATAATATATGAAAGGAACTGAAGTGAACAAGAGAGTATTTTTAGAGAGGTCCCAGAGTAAATGTTAATGACAGCCTCAATAACTCTGTCCTTTGAACTGGAACGACTCACATGACTGACATTGACCATTGATTAAGAGTACAAGTACACCGAGCATGTACATCAGAATGAAACCTTAAAAGGCTTTCTGAATGGGAATTAATCAGGTAATTCTATAAAGCTTTTTTTTTTTTTAGTTGATTGAGTTTGGGAAAATTTTCAATTCAAATTCATTCAAATTCATATGGTTTCCAAAAATGTATTCCTTTAACCCCAGCGACTCCATTAGCTAATCTAAACCAAAGAAGCACTTAGAACTATAGAGGTACAATGTTTGGTAAGTGTGTCCTAAAAGTTTGATGAAAACCTTTATACAGTCTAAGCATCGAATAGGTGCAATACAGTAGTTCAGCCATGAATCATAATGACAGTGTAGCCTCAAAGCGATAATGGATTTCTCAGTCTATAATGCTAAACAGTGAGGCTACTTTTGTTTCAGAGAAAAACAACTTCTAAAAGCTAGAGAGTTCGCCTGTTTCCTCGCGCGTCTCAACATGAGTGTAGTAAGGTGACGCCAGTGTCACTCTCAAGAACAGGACGAGAAACAGAGCGCCGGAACCGTGTTTTGTTTGTTCCACCACAGCGCCCAAAATAAAATGACTCACCGTGACAAAGGTGAGCCAATGAGATGAATCGAAATGGGGAGAAACAGGAGTCTGGAGTGATGAAAAAGCTCCTGGTTCGTGTGCATTACTGAAAAACAAGCCACAGAGACTACCTCCATTTATAGACCTTCAGATATGGTGCTAAGTAAAGGCATGAAGCAAAAAAGAAAGATTAAAAAAAAAAAAGCCCCCATCAGCAGCACAAAGCCTAAATGTAATGCATAATGCAAATGAGTACAGCACTGTTGGCACGACTATCCTTTCAATGCTCTGATATAATTAAGAGCTTGGGGCTGACAATTTAGGCCCACAGGAGGATTTCACCCTCTCTCTCTCTCTCTCGCTCTCTCTCTCTCTCTCTCTGACTCTCTTTCTCTAGCTCTCTCTCTCTCTCTCTCTCTCTCTCTCCCCTCTCAACTGCATTCTCTCTCTTGCTCTTAATGTCCTGGATGTGTGCATTAAATCACCATCTTGAGAAGGCGCTTATAAGCGCCCCTACAGAGTTGGAATGACTTATGTCAAATCAGAAAATTAGTATGTGATCTATATTCAATTAGATGTTATTGACTCTGAGAAAGAGGAACACAGTCCCATCAGTCTTCAAATATCCATTTTCAAAACAGACTAAGCAGCCACCCATCTCCAAGTGTTCAAAGACGGAGAACGAGAAACCAAAAAAACCTGAAGAGAGGACAAGTTTTGACAACCACTGTTTCATCTCCAACCAGATTGTTCTGTCAAGTTTGGTCCCTGCCTCAGCCATTATCAGTATCAAAGAAGTAATTATTGGGTACAGAGGTTTGGAGAGCAGAATGGTGTACTAAAAATAGCTTGCCATTATGGAAACATTTTTGAGGGGAAGTATCATTCAGATATTACAGACATGACATGAAAAACGACTAAGAACGGTAGAAACATGACAAACCTCCGCCTCCAAAATCCAGTTAGACAACAGATGTGAGAAAACGTCATAATAAGACACGATGCATAAACACCTGCAGAAAAGGTGGGCTTTTAAAGTGAGTCCAAACAGCAGTGGAGTAAAACTGCAAGAAAGTCATTATGGGATCTATACCGTTTTTGTGCTTGTTTTCTAATAAGAGAAAATGTGTGTGTGTAAGAAAGAAAGAGAATTTAAGCAACTGCCTGTCACCTACAAAAAGAGTTGTGATGCAGCCTACAGACTGTCCAGTTTGATAAAGTAGAGAAATGTTAAAAAAAGAAAAAAGAAAATGTCTTCCATGTTAATAACGTGCACACGCTGCAAAGCAAAAGGATGAGAAAATTCATAGTATAATGTAGATTATAAATTGGGAGGAAACAAACGGAGAGAACGATATCTTTGGACGATCTACACAAGGGTACAAACAGGATGAACTACACCAGGTCGTATGGGCAAAGCTTCCAGCTCCTAATTAATAGGGAGCTGTTCTGAAACTGTACTTCGGACCTTTGCAGAACAGAATTCAAAACTTGCGTGTTACCAGTTTTGAACTGACGTACTGGGATATTGAATCACTCCTCAGGAAGAAAAACTTAAACTACTCAGAGACAATGGAGGTGGAAAAAAGCCTCCTCACCTCTAAAATGCCTCATAAAAGTTCAGCAGTCCTTCAATCTGGTGGCCTGGAGGCCACAGAAAGTCCCTCACTGTGTCCTAGTGTTCATAAAAGCACTTTTGAATCCGTTTAGCAGATCTTGTTTAATAGTGTCTTCTTAGAATAAGGGAACATTGAGAATCTAATATTTGCATTATAGACTACATCTGACAAGCTATGGTTCTGTATTCCTTAGCCTTATAATTCCCTCTGTATTCCTTGTTCTATAATTCCAGCTAATGGAGTATTAACTGGATCTAATAATTTCCATGCAATTTCCATGCACTCACCAACCACAATGAACAGTTGGGGACAAGCAGTGTGTGGGTTGAAGGCTCCTTTTTGGCTCCTTTCAAATACAAACTTGCCGAGGTGTATGAAAAAGCGGAAAAGATGACTCACCAGACCCAATTTTCCACTGCTCAAAATTCCAGATTTTTGTTCTCTTTGTCCCAAGTTATCAATTGTTTGGGATTGTCCTTGGATGTGAACTGTTTCATAATGGCAGCCTTACCATACATATCAGTTCTTGTTGAAACTGAGTCATTACAGTGCAGTTTCTGTATTGAAGTAAATTTAGAAGCAGATATCTTATAAATTGTCAATTTTTTCCTCGCTTGGCATATGACTGCTGTCCCAAGTTTCAGTGCTGTTTCTCTTTACACTTGAAATAATTTTCTGAGGCTGACGCACCAACTGCCCGACCCTCTTCAAAAATCTGTTCACTAATGCATATAGTTTTAGAAAACCACAAGTGCTGGTCAATTAAGAAAAAAATATTGTTTATTACAACTGAAATCAGTATGTAACACATAGCATCCTTTATAATTCCAATTTAGCATTATCAGAAATGTATGTCTTCGTTTTTTTGTTAGGTGATTCCATTACTTTCACTTGTCCCTATATATAATCACACGGCACCTAACATCTAGCCTACAGAGAAAGAGAGATTAAGGTTCAGATCATAAATCACTCACTGTCCAGTTTACACAGCACTGCAAATAGCAGTTTTCTCATTTAATGGCATCAAAAAAATCGTACACACTACAATGGGAGTGCAGAGCATTTAGAGATATAGGCTGAAAGGCTCTAATAGACTGAGAATCAGGGTTCTGAGAGAGTTCCTCAGTTCCGCTGAAGACTGTAAAACAGACCAGGAAGAGCTGGGCTGTGACGTGACATGAAAACCGCTCATCTGTTTCCCAGCAGATCAGACTGCAGTATACAGCTACATGACTGTTCTACCATACGTCAGACTACAGCTCTGTAGCACCATCTAGAGGTCAAAAAGTGTTACAGCCTTTGTGTGCAAAATGGTCATTGCTGTGAGACGCTGTTTCTTGAAAATATAATTGTTGAAAATACTCCACGAGAAACTAAACTTCATCCAGTATGAAAAGACTAATAAGTTAATTAAGCATATGCACAGATTCACAATGAATAGCTAGACTGTGGCCTATTGAAAATAATGAGAATACGTAGTCATGAAGATTTTTGTTATCCAAAGAACACATGGCTAAAACATATATTGAGAAAATCATTGTAGCACTATCAAATAGTTGCTTTGGTGAATAAAGAGTATGGTCAAGTACTCCAGAATTCTTGATGAGGACATGAAAAGTTAATATTGAAAATACAAAAGAACAGAGACAATGCTGATAAAAAGCAGACTGCCCTTTCTGGTTTTTCATACAACCATAATCTCCTAAGCAGATCTAGCTGCTGCAGCAATCATCGCCATGGAAACAGGTTGTCAAGATGTTCTCATCACTAGGGAACATTCTGCTGGATAGGTTTTCGGACGACCCTGTCACAAATACAGGTTCTGTGAAAATGCTTGCCAAATTCAGCCACTCACTCATCTATCCTTCTCCAAAATTCACATACACTCTCTACTTCTAAACTAAAAATGAGTGAAAATGACTAAGAAATGGGAACAAGCAATTTAAATAAAGGATAAATTCACCTAAAAAATAAAGCTAGACTATGTAAGTATCGCCTCCCCCCCCCCTTTTTTTTAAGTTGCAAAGGGACACACATATGAAGCACAGTCGTATTAACATCCTATACGATGACACGGTTTCTGAGTAAGACAGAGGGCATAGAGGAAACAAAACTCACAAGCCTACAAAAACATATCCACCATAAAGGATCAAATAAATAAATAAATAAATAATACAGATCAGCGATAATGAGTCACTAGTCAACCTGATCATGGACCTGTAGTCAGAGGCGACGTTTTCTTACATCCACTGACACAAGACTGACATAGTGACAAGGCAGAGCTGTTTCACGGCTCAGACAGTAAACAGACACAGCCTGCATTCAAGTGCAATTAGGAGGCATTTAGCATTCTTTGTTTGCTGTGTACATTCCACCCAGCAGCTGGGTATTTGTTATACTCCCTTAATGATTGATTCTCTTAACAATCAATCATTTTAATTGTGGTCTGAGCTGCAATTGGAATCTGGAAACCGTTCAACCGCTATTTACATCCCGCGGTAAGAGGGGGAAAAAAAAAAAAGTCTGATCGATGGGAAGAACTCTTACCCTGGCCGCACCTCACTGCTTCTCTTCTCCGCGTCGTCTTAACATAGTGTAAAATCCAGCTCACTCCTGTAACCGTACGGCAAATCTAAAATGCCCTCCACAAGGCATTAAGAGTAATTCAAGAGAATTTCATAGTACAGAAACTGAACCAGTGAATATAAAATTATAGTGATACCACTCTGCTTAAGGCTAAACCATTATTCACCTCACTGAATTAACGTCATTGAACTAAAATCAGCATAAAATATGAGAGATAACAATATGGTAGAGATGCACATCGAAATGGGAGTTTAAAAAAAAAAACATCTCACAGACCACTGCCCAATCCTGGGCATTAATCAGAATTCAGAATTCAGTTTGCACGACAGGCAGAATTTTCCACATGCTGCATACATTCCACACGTCTAAATCTGAAATGACGTACTGTAGAATATAATTCATGTGCACACATACTCACACCCAAAAAACACACAACCGCCTGCACTCAGAGGGGAAAAAAACAAAACCAATAAATAAATAAACAAATAAATAAATAACATCCAGGAGGCCAACACATAGATACAAAGCTTAGCAAGGTGACAGGTGAGGTCTTTTTTGATGAGTCTACAGAGAGCTCCACTCTTCTTCTACTGTGTATTAACAATACTACTTTACCAATGGCCAACTTTCCATTCCCCTTTCAGACGGCCTCCAAACTCACTGAGGCATTGTATTCTAGCCAGTGTTAGAACTACATGTACCTCCCACTACACAATTCCCAACAGTGCATCCCAAGGCTACACTTTTCAACCAATTACCCCTCATTGTGGAGCAGAAGCAGGCAAAGAAAGAAACACGCATACACACAGGGATAATGGTGGTGGTACTGCCATCACCACTAAAAAAAAAAAAAAAAAAATCAGATGTAGCTCCAAAATGCATCCATGGTCAAACAGTACAGAGGTTGCACAGAATGTACCCATCAAAGAGAACCGTGACTTACATGTCAATAACCCCAGACATTTGTATTTCATGTTTACGCTATGACAAGTCCCGCTTTTATAATGTACCATCAAAAGAAATTAGCATGAGATTGATTTCAGAACCATGACTGGCATCTTTATAAGCAGGGAACCATTCCCAGGGCACAATATCAACAGTTTTACATGAGGAACCCAGAGCACTGGAGTCCTGTGAAGAATTTCAGGCCATTGAAATTTCTCTCATGGGACCTTGGCCTCTGCGTGATGACGAACAAAATAAGAGAAAAATTAGTTTTTTTACCATAAATTAAGAGGCAATTGTAACAAAATAATCACACCTCAGAACTATTGAAATCCAATCAGTAGTAGCACAAGAAGTGGTTCGTTCAAATGGACCTCACGGGTGTCCTTCTGAATACATACATTTTCCCTCCTCCCTCTGGGTAATATCTGATGTGCCCTGGCTTCTCTATTGTCACTCCACCGGCTCATTGTCATGCAAAGCTCGATTCATTAACACGCATTCCATTACCATACCTACTGTGTAATTATAAGATAAAGAATTTATCAGAAGTGCTGAAATGCGAAATCAAAAAAGGTGAGTTTTTTTCCCTCCATAACAGTAATTGGTTTGCAAACACTGCCTTTTTTGCCAATAGCAAATTCACAAGTGAAAGAGGATTTTGGGGGAAAATCTATCAAGGCCTTACGAATCCGTGTGAGAATTACATGAATCTACTTACGACAGATGGGGTGTTGGGTAAAAGGTGGCTACGGTCTACACAAAAGGATAAGGTTGTGGTTACTGACATTAAATGAAAATGTACACACAATAGGTAAAAAGTCACATTTTGGGTGCTTCTGATTTATGGCTAATTTCGCACAAACTCTTCTCTATATTTCTATTAATATTTAGCATTTGGGACTTCACTCGATTTAGACTGCAGTGAGGCCAAATCTTCGGACGTACAGGGGAAGCACTGGACTTACTGAAGTCAGTTTTGAAGTACATAAAGGATGTTCTTAAAAAAAAAAAAGCTATTTGTCTGTTTTACAAGTTTTAAGGGTTTCACATTGAGTTATCATCCAATAATCTGTCAAGGAAGAAGATACAAGCCATTTTAACATCATTATCCTACATCCTGTATAGCTAGAACCTTGTAAAAAATATATATATTTTTTTTTTCCTCTGTAATAAAATAATGCAAACAGGTGTTCCAAAACTAAGAAGTGCATCCAGAAGTAAAACGGGGAAAAAAGCTATGACGAGCTAATCAAAACTGAGATACTTCTTTTTTTTTTGTATTATGCATTCACACCTCCAGTAAAAAGAGACAGCTGCACCACCATGGAAGAGGAGAACCCAATTCCATGTTGCTACCTTCCCTGATTTAAAACACTGCATTATTCAAAACGAGATGAGTGCTTTAAATTTGCAATTCAAACAGACGATGACTTAAAAAAGCAGAAAGAAACTATTTTTCCCCCCTAAGTTGTATACAGCTTATTTGATACCGCGTGCACAAAATTAATGAGAAAAGACGTCACAGAAAGAAGCACACACTTAATGTATGTTTGAATAATCATGGAGGCATTTGAAAACAGGTGGGCAGATGTTAAAGATGAGAAGACTCTCTGTTTTCTCCTTTTTATCTTATCACATTAGACTTCAAACCGTCCGCATATACTTTTTTTTCATTTGTTTGTTTCTCCAATTTTAAGTCTTTGATGCATCACTTCAAGGGACAAAACATTTTTTTAAAAAATTAAAATAGCACGATAGCAATTCAGTGGAGGCCCCCTTACACTGCAGCAGCTGACTGTCGACAGCAGTTGATATGGACTGTGATGTCTATTCAAATGTCTGCCCAAAGACTAATAAATCCTTCTCCATTTCCAGACAAATAAGTTACATGAAATCAGGAAATCCGTGTTATTCGAATAATTTGGTCTTAATTTAATACTTATAGGTTTCAGATTTTGAACTATCCATAACTTGGGTTTGAACTATGTCAGTGTCTGATCTTTGAAGCTTTAAAGCTCTGAAGTTTAAGTCACAGGTTCTTTATTGCAAATGCGGGCTTTATGTATGAGTGTTGCGAGTGTGAGTATGTATGTGTGTGAGTGGTATTTCAGAAAAGGGTTAGCAGAGTAATGGGTGACCTCAAGAACACTTTTAGAATTTAAAGATGTGAGGGTGATAATATGCCACACTAAGGCCATTAAAGAGATAGCAAACTAAAACTCTCCGAATTAAGAATGATCTTTCATGTCTCAGTATAGGTTCTACAGTTGGAAGACAATTAGCTGGGAGAGCAATCTGTCCACACAGTTCTTATAACACTGTGTTAAACCTCAAAGGATGAATCACGTCTGTTTACCTGCATGCCTTGGCCCGGCTATTCCTTAGAGAATTTAAAGCGCATTGAACTTTCTGCAACTTCGATTTAGGCGTAACTTCAGGAATAGAACAAGGAACGTTTAAAAGGTGCCTAAATGTCAAGTGATTTCATAATAAAATAAATAAATGAGATAAAGTATACGGATCTCATGTCACATTCTATAATGACACAGACGTTCCTATCTCTGGGCATTAAAAAGATTATGCCGGGATCTTGCCGCCATCTTTGCAGGAGGCTCAAGGCGGATTGGGCTTAATACCCATCTGAAATCCACTGGGGTCGATGGTAGACAAATGAAGTGGTAGAATCCGCAGGTTATTGGCAGAGAATCTGTAATGGGCCTGACATTTAAGAGGAAGCTCTGAATGATTATTATAATGATTACAGCAAGAAGGATCCCCACTAACCTCATTCCCATCTCTCTTTGTTCACCTCAACTCCATCAATGATAATTATTCAGGAGAGCCAGTATTTCAGAAAGATGTGGACATGCCTGGGTATTCTTAACCTTGCTCTGTACTGCTTGCCTACAGATCAAAGGAAAGGCTGACACCTGATTAACTGTACAAAAGACAATGTAAAACCGGACTAACCTGAGGAAAGAGAAAGTTGTTCCAGCTAGAAGTATACCCTTGAAAAATGCCCAGGAGGGCAAAGTGGGTCTTTTCTATGATTTACTAAGAATAGACTATTTCTTTATTATATAATCAACTTCTCTTTTCTTAGTAGAACATAGAAGAGACCTATGTCAACCTCTTGGGCATCTTTCAAGGGTACCTCGTTTCCTCTGCTAAGAATAACCCCTTAAAGGTAAAGATCTTCCTTCCAGAGAGTTTTACTGAAATAATGGTGAGCTACTGAAGCAAGGTGAAGACATTATTCTGCACATAAACCTGAGGGGGAAAACTGAGGGAAGCATGATGATATTGTCAGCCAAAGCAAAAAAAAAAAAAAAAAACTTATGAAATAACCTCTATAACTGACAAATTCTGTAAGACATTGTTTAGAGAGTAACAAAACATCAATAGTTTGTATTAAATGTACCTGGCCCTAAAACTACATTTATCTGAATAGTAAAAATTTATCATTTCCTTTATGGCAAAGTTGGCAAATGATATGAAGAAAGAGAATCCTTGAACTGAAAGAAAAACACCCTAAAAGTCAGTGTCTGAGGAAGCCAAATAAAGCTCCATTTAATCTCTACATCTGTTTCACCACCTCAGAGAGTGCATAGCAAGGAAAGGTAAACTGTGCAAGGCAGGAGGGGAAAAAGAAGAGGGAAAAACCAAAGTATCATCTAATGTGGCTTGCAAATAATAAATGCCCGGGCTATAGGATTTGCCAGAGGGAGTGTAAATATTTTAAAAAGAAACTGACATAACTCTCTGAGCAAGAAACACAGAACGCACTATACAACACACAGTTCCATGTCTGAGAACTCCAAAGACATACTCCAGTGTAGGTCAATTTTAAATCTATTTATTTAATCGAGTTCAGCAAGCTCTGCGGGAGCACTCGACACTGCGAGGTGAGCTTGTATAAACATTTAAAAAAAAAAAAAAAAGGGAAAAAAAGGGGCACGTAATGAGAAATCATGTTTGTAGGGTCTGCTAAAGGTAAAAATGGAAACAGCTTCAAGTCTAAGCTCTAGCTGGAGTGGGAAAGGACAGGCTGTCTGAAGAGAAGTACACTTTCGTCTGGGACTCTGAGATGGATCAGCTAACAGAGTCTCAATAATACCCATGAAAAGGCCCTGCTGAACTCTAGAATGTTCTTCACTGGTCACTTCACATCACCAGCTGAGCAGGCTTACCCTTTCCCTCCCGAAGCAAATTAGTTTTGGAGACACCCTCTGGTGTCAGGGGTGTTACAGGGTTTAGACAAGTAAATGCGGTTTTGATTGCTTGGTGCTGTCCAATGGCGACCCTTCAGCGTCCTGCTGGCAGGGAGAATTAAGAGGCGAGCCGAATGACCCACAATCCCGCCAGACCCATACAAAGAGACATGAGCGAATACTAATAACACGCAGGCCTGTGCCCACCGCTGGGCTTTTCATTTCTCTCATTGCTATGTGAGAAACACTAGTGGAAGCTGCCGGTTAAGACTTCAGACTCCTGTGACATTTACACTAGTGGAGTGTGGAACTACTTCTACAGTGAAAAACCAGGGGTGTGAAGTAATACAAATTTGTATGGGCATGTGTCAGAATATAAGGCTATTGTGAGTGTAAACGTGTGGTTGCGTGTATAAAAGAAAATCCGTGTAGCATATTTGACAAACAAACTGATGTGCAGATTTCAAATGGACTTGCTAAGTATAGCCATGAGGTTAACCATCATGGAAGGGTCCCTTTGATATTCAACAGAAGACATATTCTCTGTGCTGCTTTTAGTAGGTGCACAGAATGCTAAGTCATTGTTAAGATCTGACCTCAAAGTCACACTGACGTTTAAATTAAAAAAAAAAAAGGCATTTGGCAAGGCTGGACCAAGCTGTTCGCTCTGATCCTGCATTCAAAGTAAACACAAAAGTTACTGAGCATTTTGCAAAAGGCAAAATGAACTTCCCAACGGTACCATTGGTGGGGCATATTGCAACAGGTGAAATAAGCTAACAAAGTGGAATTAAAAAAAAACAAAAAAAAAAACAAGTGTAAGTAAAACCAAGATTCTGTTAGTGAGGAGAAATTACAAGTCAAGAAATGCACGTGCCCCCACACCCCATCACCAGCCCTATTCTGACCGGGAAGACATCACAACAGTTTAGTGAATTCATTAGGGTTGCACTGATGAGCAAGCAACACGCTTTGTGAGCTCACTCAGACACAGCAGACAAAAACACTGCCAATTACTTCCTAGCAAAGTGTAAGCCACTAACTCTCACAGTGCGGGCGTACTCGAAAGAAACTAATTGGGATGTTCTTGTGTAAGCGGAAATAAAAGGAAGCGCTGAAAAAGTTCAGTATTAAATAAATCCTCAAACTGTCCAAAAGTCCAATGACAAGCATTAAAAGTTTAAAGAAAAAAAAAAAAAAAAGTCCTCTTACAGCTGAGGAAAAATAACGCTCTGGCTTTAGCCGCATCAGTGGGAGACATCGCTCATGTTCCCCCAGTGCACCGCAACAATCAGTTCCAAAACGCTCTCCGGTTATGAGCTCTGCCAATTCTGCCTTTATCCAAATATGTTTAGACTGTGTGTCCATGTGTCTGTCTCACTGCCTCAATGTCTCTCACCAATAGATATCATCAGACAAATTCAACAAAAGAAAAAAAAGCAATCTTGTATATTAATGTCTCATGACCAGTTAGCTGTTACCTCTTCATGTTTTTTTTTGGTTCTTTGCTTGTTTGTTTGTTTTTTCCAAAGCAAAGAACAAAAACAAACAATCAGCTATATAAAAATGCTTGCGAGCCCACAGTTAGGAAAAAAAAAAAAAAAAAAAAAAAAGACTCTTTTCAGCATTTCAACAGTGACATAAGCAGACTATTAAAAATGTGTGTGTCACAGTTATAAATGTCTACTGAAGGCATGCTAGTGTCCTGTGGCTGGTTAGACAGGCTGGCTGGCTGGGAGTAGTGGTTTTCCTGGGAGTAGCACGCTACACTGTGTCAGTGGAGACAATCACTCACGCATGTGTTCCTACTGTTCACTGTATCCATCTTCATCTTCACTGGCAGCTCCTACTGAGCTCCAGTCACGCTACTGCTGCTGCTTCACTGAGTACGGTGCAGAAAGAGACAGAAAGCAGCAGGGAGGGATGAGGTGGGTGAGTTTAGGTATTGAGAAAGCAAAGGCTGAGCATAAGAGAGAAACAGGAGAGTTTGCAAAGAGTAAGTGGAAGAGAGCAACCGTGGGGGGGAAACGGAGAGAAATTTTTGAATGAATGCTGGGATGGGAGAATATCAAAATCAGTGGGAACTAGATGCATTCTCATGAAGAGCCAGGCAGAAGAACAACCGCTCTCGTTATCAATCAAAAACCGTCCCAACAACTGTATGGGTACGTGCATGGGAACGCACCCATTAGAACACAGACGCACACACAGAAAACATGTACAAACGCATAAAGTCACAAAGGGCATTACCTACAAACTGACCATTACCTATAAAACACGTGCAAATTTTAATGTCTTATACACAGACTTTTTTTTAATGTGGGTTTTTTGTTGTTGTTGTTGTTGCTGTTTTTGTTCTTCAGCTCTGTTTATAATAACACACAAATGAGCAGAGTATCCAACAGGGCTGTGGAGTCGGAGTCGGAGTTGTGGAGTTGGAGTCGGAAGTAAATTTGCGTTAGTGGAGTCAGAGTCGGTGGTACCACAAATTGAGGAGTTGGAGTCGGAGGTTTTGCATAGCGACTCCACAGCCCTGCTATCCAGCTCCCACACTGTGGTAAGAGTCACCTCAGCTGCATTCAGTGAGTGGTAAAAAGGGAACTGGAAGTAAATGCATTGTGCTGCTGATGAGGCCATGTGCTTTTCTTCTATTCACAACACATTTCTAAGAATCCCTCCCACTGCATGGCTGTCAAAACACGAGAGGGAGTTGGGGGGGGGGGGGCGCGGTTGTAGAAGCTAATTAAGAGGTTAAGGAAAACATCATTCTTGTAGGTGCAGGGATCACACCCTTCAGACAAGTGCACAGATTTATATTTTTGTGGATAATATAGCCTTAGTTTGAGTGATCAATGTTGTGGCAGCTTTAGGGTAGCACTACCTTTGGAACGCAGATCAACACTATTTCACTGTCCCTGTGTTTTAATGAGCTGGGAGAATGCAGACTCACATGTGTAAAGATGCACAAACAATCACACAAATTCTGTGCTTGCATACACACACAGACACGCGTGCACAAATTAATTTCAAGCTCCGTCATTTGGTGCATTTGACTTGGATGCATGTTCTGCTCAGCTCTGATCAAAAACACTCTACGGCTCTCACAACTAGTCGATTCTAAGACAAAAAGTCGTGGCCTAATATATTTCAGCAAAAGGGTGAAAAAAGCAATTTACACTTGTTATGTTTGTCAAACGCTTTCTGTGACTGTGCTCTAGTCAGAGCACTGTCAGAGGACCAGAGAGTGACAAGACAAGGCCAGCATAAAATTGCCTTCTGTGATAACATCACCTAAAATCTTTGATGGTACAAACATAGAAAAAGAAGATGAATGTTTTCAAAAGAGATGTCTTGTAGACTGAATTAAAACAAACTTCAAAACTCTGCCTTTACACAGGCGATGCCTGAAATAGGGGATAAAAAAAAAAAAAAAAAAATTGCTGGCCTTCACACTGACAATTCAACTCGCCGTTCAATGATGTTCTTTTAACACAGAGAAGTAACACCCTTTTTCCAGTGTGCAGACCGCAAAGAATGTTGCTCTTTCACATTTTGATTGCGTTTTGGTTTTGGCCATTTTGGTTTTAATTTCTTCAGCTGTCAGATACATTCAACAATTTCTGATCCTCTAATCTTGAGCATAAGACACCCGTTAAGGCAACGGCATTTGGTGTCGCCTCCGTGAATGGAAAAACAAAGGTCTCCTGCAAAAGACAAAAATAACAGCCAACTGAGAATATCCATTTGTGTCAAACGGTGGGGAAAAGAAAAAAAAAAAAAAGAATCTATTTCTTTCATAACACGAGTCTCCCGACTCCTTCATTCCCCTTTCTCCCTTCGTTACCCTCCTGCTCTTTCCCCGCTCAAAGGCTTCCAATTAAGTCCATTAAATGTCTGTGAACGAGAAATCCTGGGGGGTCCAAATAAAGCTGAGAGCAAAAAAGTTCTATAGACTGATGATCAAGGGGCAATGCATAGAACACTGAACTTCAGAGCTGTCTTCCCTCTTCCACCTTCAGTGTGCGGTCTGTATCCCTGTTTGAACTTCTGGTTTATGGTGGTCCGAGGCACAAATGTGTGCCTAGGAATGTTGATATTAGGCCAGACGCTTCTCACTTTATTTGAGCGTAATCATGTTTGAGATGACAAACATTCGCTCAGTTCCTCAGCTGTCTCGGCATCAATTAACAGTAGCGTTCTACCATTTTCCTCCACCTGCTCTTTGTCGAGGGAGACGGGCTATTCAGCGGTAGATGGCCCTCTGAAGTTAATTAACCTGACCTTTGTAGCTTTGAGTTCTTGATCGGGCTCTTTCGTTTTTGATGGAGTAAGGACGAAATAGAGAGAGAGAGAGAGAGACACCTTGCTATATACCGGAGAAGGTAGATGTGGTGTCAATCACCACAGTGGGATATCATTAGCCTGTTTATTTGTGAGCTTATTTTGTATATTTATAAGGTCTGTTATAGGTACTGTTTGGATGAGGTGCCTTGTTGCCCTTGGACTCGTCAGCAGCAGCTGAACTAATGAGAGTAAAATAGTAAAAGGAGCATTATGCAGAGTTCCATAGCACCTGTCAGCCAATGCCTGTTTTCACTGGCTTATTTCAAAACACTATTTGTATTTCATTCTCACACACATACTCTCTCCCTCTCTCACACACACACAATGGATGCATATAATGTATATACTGTGTGTGTGTGTGTGTGTGTGTGTGCGCGCACTCGCCTGCACGCTGGAGGCTGGAGCTCTCATCAGCTTTTTATAGATGTTAAAATAAGGAGAATAAAAAGTAGACCCCATTATTTCTTCTTGTCTAATTACAAGTTATGAGCAATGGTGATCTCAAAATGCCCTGTACCACACTAACACAAAAATGTATTGTAACATCACAATTGTTATAACCTTCAATTAAAAATAACAATGTCATGTTACTTACACAGATATTTGTGTAACAGATGTGGTCACAAAGCAATTCAATAGCTCATAAAAAAAATCAAGCATAAAAGGAAGGATTTAAAGAGTGTTTTGGATAAGACAAGGCACTCCAAAAGAAAAAAGAAAAAAAAATTGGCCTTGTCATGATTCCAAACATAATTATTCAGCTCATCCTGTGTAATAGCTCAGATGCCAGCCTGTTTTTATCATTGTCAAGTCCATTGTCAGTAAACAAAAAAACATAGAAAGGGGGCTATGGAAAGATGAGGCAGAAAAAAAAAAGAAAAAAAAAAACAGTAGCTCAGACTTCAGCTTTGGTTCCCATGGAAAGAGCAAACTGTCCAAGGAACATAAATTAATCTGTGTTTGATATTGGGCTTCCTAATCTTTTTAAGCGAAATACAATATCAGATGCTCCTCACAAGCCACATGAAAAAAATATATTCGTCTACTTTATGATATATTCAGGAGAGTTCCAGAAACTGTCCAAATACCTAAACCATCATTCTGAGTAAATGGTCATAAATAAATGATAGCACCAGTAAAAACATTTTCTTATGCTGAACATCAAATATTAAGATGAGAAAACAACAGACTAAATAAGTTACGATGCCTTTGCGGACAGAATCAAAAACAGCTTTCGCTACATCGGTTTCAGAATATGGCATTTTGACTGCTTCACACTGTAAGACGCCTCTAAATTTATCAGATGTTTCATTGCAGCACATGATGAGAATTATGTCCTGGATTAGCAACGTGAAACTTTGTCTTATAAAGAGTCCTGCATGAAATGGATTGTCTTTGTTTCAGGCTTTATCTGAGGTGGCAAACATCCACGATGCATTTGTTTACACACCTAACATGCCGGATATTACACAAAGAACGAGGAAGTGTAACAATCAATGGCATGATACAGTCTCCCATGCCTGGTACACTATGTTCCTCACTGTCTTATAATGGCTTTAAAACTCCTGTACTAGCTGAGGAGGCTGAATCCGGAGGCTTCATAAAAGATCAGGTTGTCTGTAATGTACCACATTGAGGGTGAGCAATGATAATTGTTTTGACTCTAATGGCCGCAGCAAGGTGAACATTTTAAAAGAGGCAATGTTCAGAACAGAATGAGTAGAAGCCATGCCAAAATCTATGGTTTCAATTACCACCAAAGACTGAGGAACTGAGCCAAAAGGAAAGGCTTCATTCTGAGGCAATTATTCGACAAGAACAAAGACAGGGGGTAAACAACCAGGCATGAATGTCAAAAGACACAGTGGTGGTGGGGCTGGGGGGGGGGGGGGGGGGGGTGTCGTCGGATGGAGAAGAGAGACAGAGACAGAGAGAGGCAGAACCAAAGGAGACACGATTTCCTCATTCCAAGCAGCATCCATCCATCAACTAGTCTGAACGGAGTACAGGATGTTGATTTGAGTATGTATGGAAAAGGAAATTGAAAAAGTGCCAATAAATCACTGGCTGATTGTGTCAAAAAGATCTGAATTTTCTTTTTTTTGGGATAGAAAAGACATTTGCAAGTGTGTGACACAAACAACTGTGTGCAGGCTCCTTTGTAGACACAAATGTAAAATACAAACGTCGTCAATTTCTAATGACAAGTCAGGCAAACGCACTGGGACCGTCATGCATGAACAAATTTACTAGTATACAACAATCTGTTCTCGAAAACACACAACAACGCATACACAAATGCTCCGTATGAAGGTGAAACTTCCCTCCCTTTTGCGGTACTTACAGTTACTTATTAAGAAAATAAGAAGGTGTACTTTTATTGATTACCAAATGGACTTTTACCACACTTCAGGGAGCACACTTTTTAAGAGGTTTCCCATAAATGTTTAATAGTGTTACTTATCAAAAGCCTTGACTACTTTAAAACACCTCTGTCTCCTTGAAAAGGGTTTTAGTTCCTCAGGGCAATTGAAATCAATGCAGAATCAAAGCGGTTTTATTTGTTGGAGGTGGAAAATTCATACTGTCTACTTTCTGGACTTTGTTTTCTTTTACTTTTTGTTTGGGAGATGGTAGTTTCCTCAAGACTCTGAGACCTTTTTTTTTTTAAAGACCATTCACCCAAACTGTACTCATTTCACTCACGGCAAAGCAAGTAAAAAAAAAGGCTAAAACTGATGGTGGAAAAACAAGGCAAGACCAAGACCACTAGATAGCATAAACACTTGAAACGATATCACACAAAAAAATCTCCAAGCACTCCAAAATAATTAAATTCCAAAATGAGGGGAGGGAACTGAGCTATAATTAAACTCTAACACTCTTGTTACTCCTCCGCCATTTACAGGCAAAATGAACAAGCAAGGCAGCCGGCTGATAGGAGGATTAGATCAGAGAATTAATTTCTGTCGAAAAAGGTGTCTTTGATCCACCTATCTGACTCCATGTAGATTTTCTGCTTACATGGAGCGTTGCTGAGTAATGATAGAGCTACATGATTTGTTTAATGTGCAGGTTTGAAAGCTTCTACAAATTCACAGATGCTTATCAGCCTATTTCGTGAGTGCATCGGGGCTCAATCAAAATGGAAAATTATATCCCGATGGCCAGGTTTCCAACAAATTCACGTCTACAAAAGAAGATGGGACACATGTCATTACACATGACTTTTTTCCATGAATTTATTCTTTCTGTACAAGGTTAAAAATAGTGGCATGAGTCATGTTTAAGGGTCAAGATAACTTCAGCTTGCTTTAGTTTTCCACCTGCTTTTGCAGCAGAAATAGATTTGTAAAAGAGACACATTTTCTAAAAAGAACAAATTATCTGGTTTACTTGCAAATGCACTGGTAGGCACCACCGCTGCTTTTCCTGACAAAAGACCTACCCTGAAATAGGCTCAATCATCACAAGTCTTTAGGCTGTCATTGAATGCATATCACAACACTGCAGTTTTAAGGATACTTAGAAAAAGACAATAGAGGAACAAGCACACATACACACACACACAGCCCAGTGACGCCCTAAATACGACAACTGAGAAGGTTACCCAAAGTTGCACTGATGCACTGTGCTGGAAGCCATCACAAATTTGCAGATTGTACTTCACGAAAAACACTTTAGAGTTGTGCTGAGTTGGGTTGAGTTTAGAAGTAAGTGCAAGGTGGCTTCACATTCAGCTGGCAATAAAAATCCAGTTTCCTTTTTAAAAATGCACTCAGCGTGTTAAAGAAAAAAAAAATGCATGTGTGTATGATGTGTGTAGGCGTGGGTGCGACTGCCAGGCTTACTGTTTTTGCGGCAGTGATGATGTACTGAATGACCATGTCTCTCTTCTTGCTCAGGTCCTTTTCTCTCAGTGGTGCTTTCTTCTCTTCATTCAAATTCATATCCTCCTAGAAAGATAAAGAGAAAGAATACAAGATAACGATTAAAAAAAAAAAAAAAAAGACATGGCCAGTACCAGTTTGAAACACTCAATATCACTTTAAAAAAAAAAAAAGACTATGGAGAACAGCCTTACTGAGGAATATTGACCATTTGGAACTTTTTAAAAACAGCTCAAACTGCCAACCCTTTTCCACCAAAATTCAAGGGTGGAGCAAATTGACATATCATTATAAAAAGATCTAGACTTTAATTCTCGAAAAAAAAAAGGAAGCTTAACCCCAACCAATTCTCTTTCTTTAAAAGATGAGCATTTAAATGAAACACTAGAGAAACCATACTACACTCATGGCTTCCTAGGTGTCTGCCGGCTTACGATAAGATAAGAAAGGGAGGAGAGATGAAATGAATAAAAAAAGGAGGGGAAAAAAAAAATGAACAGACTAAATGAGATTCGAATTCCTCTGCTAGAGCAGTTATCAAAGGCGCAGAAGTCTGTCCTGATGTCAATAAGAACAAAAATCAAAGGGGAATGCAAAGTAGGGCTGATAATGGTTCAGCGTCTCCCACAGTTTCCAGATATCGTTTATGCATACACAGCCAACGAGGGCTAGTAAGAAACGTAGGCTATGCAGTAAGAAATCAGAATCACAGCTCTCATTCTAGTTTATTTATTTTATTTATGGGGATTAAACAACACTTATCTGGTAACTACAGTTTGACCATTTTTTTAAGCCAACTTCAACAGTTATGATATTGCAGCAGAATTAAAACGCCACTAGATCATTCAAGTTCACAGCAAAGCTTTAACGATAGTTAGACCAGAGTCCAGCAACTCTGAAGGAAGACAAACTATTGATGGGAGAAGAATTACATACCATCTCTGACCTTATAAAACACTATAAATAAAGATAAAGGGTAAAATGAATCGTCTTAACAGGGTGTGGGCCACGACAGGCTGTCAGAACAGTCACGTCTGCGCTTAGAACACATTCTACAAGCACGTGGAACCGTACTGCAGGGCCAAGACACCGTTCATCCGAGAAGAAATTACATTCTTTGTTATTTTATAGATAACGGCAGTAAAACTCTGTCCCACGCATCACTAGAGATACTTCCATAGTCATTGAAAGGGGCTGAGGTCTGGGGATTTGAGACAGTCATAGCATACATAGCTAACACGGTTTCCATACTCATCAAAAGAATCGCCGCTGCTGATGATGGCTTTCCTTCAGACTTCCAGACCAAAATCACCTTACTCGCTGCTATTCATGGAACACCAAGATCCTGAGATGCCTCACTGAATCGCCTGCTCAACAACCACCAATTCTGTTTTAAAGTCTAAGAGACCTCTCGCTCTGGTCCGTCTTGCCAAAATACCGACTGAGCCTACCCAGAATTCTTGCTCATGGTCCTGAGAATGTTGGCATGTTAGCTGTTTAATTAAGTCAGTAACCACACCAATGTGAAAACACTTAGTTTCAATAATTCTCAATAAGTCAGTAATTCTCTCATTGATGTTTCCTTTTTTCACACCCGTCCTTTACTTTAACCAGTGGTTATATAATGTCAGCGCTGTGAACATAATATCAAGAGCAATACATCTCTCAACATCTAGAGTTCCCTCGTTTTCAGTTAAGTTCTCAAACACTGGGTGTAAGAAAAAGAAGTTGCATCCAAACAAACCAAAAACTAGACTCACACTTAAAGTAACAGCTCAGAAAAGACAAAAGTGAGAAAAATTAGACTTCATACTTTGCTTGACGTAGTTCAGCTACAAAAATGGTTATGGATGCAGGCAGGCAGGCATCTCTATTTCTCTTCATCCACTTAAACCTTGACACAAATTTGAGATTAACATCTCTCAAACTGTACCAAAGCAAGCATGTGCACAACACATTTAACTGCTGTTCCAGGAAAGTTCTAGCAGTAAAAGAGAAGGCACAAATCTCTGGGCTGGTGGCAAGAGACCTAGAGACAATTGTTGAATCCTAACAATGTCTTGAAAAAAAAAGTGGGGAAGGTGAAGGGGTGGTGATGGCAATGAGGAACGAGTAGCATATTTGTGCACGGCCGAGGACACAAAATCGTGATATCTTCATGTGTCTCCTTCTGCGTTATCCTGATATGATAGATGAGTAAAGCTTTTAAAAATTTCAGTCATGGATCTGCGTTTGTCCGCCCCTGGGCGTCTGGGAAATCTGGGATGGGAGTGAGACGGGGCATATTGTGTAGCAGTAAGGCAAGGCATCCATTACTTGCTTTAGCCCTGTCACTTCGTCCGACGCACTCACGAATTCAAACAAGTGCGTGCGATGACTAATGACCGCGTCGCTGCCCACATTACCAAGACCCGTCGCTGCATCCCGCCAATCCAACAGCCCGTCACTCAATACGACCAGCTCTTACACCTCACACCTCAGCTCCGATCAGCAGCACCTTAGGAGCTGCATACCCAATGCACTCGGCCCGACAGAAATGTCAGGGAAAACTTTTAGAAATACTGCAATGCCTTTTTTTTCTTTTCTTACGTTTGATTTAGTACTCCTAAGTAATTTGTACCACAATCTGAACTCATGCATTTTCGGACAAGTTAATCTCACGGACTGCCAGATCTGCAGTAAAGGAACAGCATTTGGCAGTTTAGGTACAAGTAAACCTGCAGTCATCCTTAATCTAACCCTAGGTCACTTAAGGTAGACAAATCTTAACAAATTAATGTTTAATGTTGCAAGCAAATATGACTAATTTCATTTTTAAGTCGGTTAGACTTACTAACAATGACCAGGTTTCATCACACTTACAAAAAAAACAGCCGCTATATCTAAACACAATAAACCCACTTTGTTGACTGAATAAACCTTATGCAATGGCGAAGTATGGATGATATCGAGGATATTTTAACGCTACTGTTACCCACATTCTACAATAGTTCAAGATAGAAAGTTAACTTTCTAAGACCAAGTGTTACCCTCCCCCCAGTTTCTCGAAAACTTGAGTTTTTCAGGAACAGAGTACTCGTAAAATTATGCCCTCATGCAATCCCTATTTTCTATAATGAACTGAAGCGTTTTAGAAGTCAAAAATGTAAAGTTATAAAAATTGTTTTAAAAAGACGATGTGTTGGTTTAAAATACTGCTGTCGATGCATTTTCATTGTCAGCATCACTGATCACCTCTACTAATCACGGCAGCCCTAGTCAAATCACATCAAATTTGTTCTATACTACAAACAAAAAGATATTGACAAAAAACATGTCTATAAATGCTTAATGTGTGAGCATGTATAAGTGAGTGTCTGTGCAGGAAAGTCAGTTGATTGCCTTGTGTTAAAGTGTCTTACAAAGCTATGTCCTTTATCCTGTCTGGCATTCTTCCCCAAACAGAGACCTGCCTTTTTTTCCCCCCCCCCTCTACCTGATGGTGCAGCAATCTGTGGACAGGAGGCATATTAAAGCCTTTACTGTCACAAGGGTAACAAGCCACAGAAAACAAGCCAGCAAACAAAAATAGGCACTTAAATGTCTCTCTTAAAATAACAGAAAAAGAGCTCAAGAAATGTTTTCCTGCTCTTATTTTTCCTCCACTTTTATCCACTAATATTAGCTCCACTTTGATTCAATGGTCATTCATTATATCCATTACTGAAGACACATGAGTGGCTGCATGCCTGTAAGGGTTCTGAGAGTGTTTCCTGTGAATGAGGTATTGGAAAAGTTGACTGCCACAATATATGTCAGATCCGTTATACCACCAATCATTTTTGTGAAGTGCTTGAATCATTGCATAGTCTTTTGTGTCACAGTGGTTAAAAGTTTAGAGAGAGAGAGAGGGAGAGAAGGGAAAGGCTGTGATTATGAGGGCTAACTTCCTACAGCATCTTTTGCTGCAAATCATTCGAAATCTTATCATACTCATAACAGCGCTGACAGTATGTTTAAAGGTGACAGCAATGCTACAGACTAACCCAAGGACAAAAGTGTGAAAATCCAAAGTAAAAGCAGTGTCGTACCATCATCTTCTCAAAGAGTGCAAGGATCTCCTTCTCTGAGGTGATTTTAGAGGAAAGCTCCTCAAACTCGGACGAGTAGGACCATTCACTGGAGGACGAGTGCTTCATGTGGGAGAGTGGCGGACGCTCCTTCTTACTGCCGGGAATACGGATACTGGCAAACCTATCCAGCTGGGAAAGAAAGGAAGGGAGTGAGAACAAGGCCTTTATCATTATTATTGATTCAAAGTCACACACAATCCAGACACTGCTCCACACAATTAGACATTTAGAGCCAGACAGTTTTTCAGGTTAGCCGAGTTCCATTAAGTGATTAACAAAAAGAAACTTTTACTGTAAAGTTAAATGGTTTTGTTAAATGGTGACTTTTACTTTAAAAAGAATTGCAGCATTCTGAGATGACAATTTCTGTAATTATGGAGCAATAAATGTAGCATGGTGCTGTAATATCCCTATGGTGGTAAGTTAAAAGTAATTTGTGAAGTGGCAGCTTAGTACACTAAGCATAATTTTAAAGTGAGTAATTTTAACAGTAATTTAATTGCATGGACACGAAAACAGGGAAAAAGTTCAGCTTAATTTATTACTTAAACCTAACTTATTACTTAATACTTGCAGGCAATGACCTTAACAGTCTGAGGTTGAAAAGTTAGATACATCAAATATTTTGGTATATAATAGCCTGCATTCACAGAAAATCAAGATACCACGACAATAAGTAAGGGGTTACTTGCAATGGCAAAACTACTGACATGAAGTGGGTTAATGCTAACATGACAAAGATAATGACTGATTAGTAGCTTAGATTTGTCAGGGAGCCATTGCTTGTATTTGTGAGGCTGTGAAGTGTGTGAGACGAAGATTACATCAGTCAGTTTAAAGTAAGCATTTTCCCTCTTATACAACCAACATTTCATCTTCAGGGATGTTACTGAAGAGGCTCTTTAATGTGTGTGTTATTGTGCCAAAGAAGAGTTTGTGAGATAATTAGTCACTGAGATAATTAGTCATGACAATGATTGGAAATGGATTAAACAGACTGGACGCTGTGTTTTTGGACATGCATCTAACATTAGGAATGCAGGTCTGCAGTACTTCAGAGGAGTGTCTGATAGCCAACACAGTCATCTGTCTAATGTGGGTTTGCTGCCGATTAAAGCACGTCGCAACTTTGACTGATGGCACAGATCAGTTTAATCACAGCGTTTCAGCCCCAACAGAGGAGAGGAGCAGTTTGTTATTCTGTGCCTGTTACATGAGAAAAATAATTAAATAAACAAAACCCTGATAACGGAGGACATCATAGCACAGCTGACACATACTGATCTGAATGATGAAGTGCTTTTCAGGACTGTTAGGATGCTCAGTCTGCCTCTCTCTTGCTCATTCTCCATCTGAGCCTGAGATGTTACGCTTTAAGGATCTTTTCAAACGCATACACCTGTCTCCTTTCTCCTAAAATAAAACAGCTCTTCATTAAACTCGAGCGTCCACGCATGTATCCGGCGGTACGACAGCCTGGAATCAGGGTGAGGTCCCTCCTGCCCACTTTAAGAACGTTTTTGTAGGGTTTCTGCAAATTGTTTGAGGGGCACAGTATGTAAGGACAGTCAGGTCTGAAAATAAAGTCGTCCTAAAACATGTCTCATCCAGTCATCAATCCATCCATAGGTTTGTCAGAGCAGCTGGCCATCTATCAATCAAACACTGATTTGGTTTTGTTCTGGGAGTTCTCAGCCTGTCTCAGTCATCATAATGCTGATTAACCTTTGTCAGAGTCAAATTCCCCTCAGGCGTGAGATGCTAGAACGAATCAATAATGGAAGAAAAACAAACAAAAACAGATTTTCATAGCAATCGATAGAGAAAACAGGAAGAGAGAAAAAACAAAGATGCACTTTAAAAGACAGATAATGTTTATAAAGGAGCAAAAGTGCACAAAAAAAAAAGAAAGAAAAACCTGTGGGTGAGAACACAAAGGAACGCTCAAAGACTGATGGATTAAACTGAAGATGACTCCAAAGTATAGGAGTAAGTCTCAGTTTGATAATATGAGATACATAAGGGAGGAAACAGAGAGGGATGAAGCGTGACTTAAAGTGGACTTTAGAAAATTGTGAGGCCAAATGCCAGCAGAGGTGCCATTTGCCAGGAATACGAGAAACGGCAACTGAGAATCATCGATAAGCAAACCTGGGTGCTGTTTAAATTATAGAGCTCATCTGTTGGCACACCTCTTGCTCCATTTCTTGAGCAAATATTTCATAAACTTCAGCCTCTTCAAGAAAAAAACCCAGACCCAACTTCTGGGATGTGTTTTAATAGAGTTTATTTCTGAATAAAATAGCTGAATTCTTAAGCACAAATTAAAATTTAAAATCAAACTGAAATTATGAGTTGTCATTTTGCTGCCTGTGACCCTTTCCAGTTAAATGTTTTGTTCAGTTTTCAGGCCTTTTTTGGATCTAAATGCAAATGAAGAGAGTTGTGTGATTGGCTCAGGTCCACAGAAAGTTGATAACCCCTTTTAATAACCCCCCTCCCTCCATTCTTATTTTAAATGTTAAAAATTCAAATTGGCCTTTCTTATCTAACTTGTCCATCCTATTCCACAACTTCAAAATAAAAAATGTTCAAGTAGGTTGCTATGTTGTAGCTCTCTTCTTTGGCTGTACTATAATTATGTCACTTTAACAATACAAACATGCCTAGAAAAAGAGCACAGTAGATGCATCTGAAAAGGGAGAAATCCTCATTAAAATACACAAAACTCTGGCACACTAACACAAAAATGCAAAACTAATAGCGCTTACCGATTTTCTATGGGCATTCTCTTTTCAAGAAAACCACAAACCTTAATGTTAGAAGTATCTGACCAAGCTTTTAATTATTAGTCACTGCTTACAAGTTTTTGGTCATTTGCATTGCTGATGCTTGTTAGATAATCATCAGGGAGGGTTTATAATTTAATTTTTTTCCAGCAACTATAAACCCTAATGTCGTAATTATAGCGTTTACAGTTTTGCTATGGGCATTCAGGTTCAAGAAATCACAAACCTTAACGTCATAAGTATCTGACCAGGCTTTTGGTTATTAATCACTGCCTCCAAGTTTTTGATGATTTAGATTCCTGATACTCATTCTATAGTCATTTCATATCTCAGGCAAGCTTGATGGTCATTGTTTTCCCAGGTCAGATCCCACTTGCACTTTGACATCACAGAAATGTGACTTTGCACGCAAAGGCTCCTGAGGAATGAGTACAAGTAACGTTACAACGTTGACAGACTGCATAATCTGAATAAAAACACAGGTTGAAAGAGCAGGAGGAACCCTGACAGACAGGGTGATCTTGTAGCACTGACAAATCACAGCGCACCAAAATCTGACCACCCATTCCATTCTAACTGCAAATGATTTTCACTTAAAGTCAACTTTAATATGTCTGGAAGGATGTGGACAAGTGTAATTTTTCATGATCAACTAATCAATGTTTGCTGTGAACAATGAATAATCAATTATTCCCTCCCTCATATACTAACTAAACCAACAGAAAAAAAATCAGTTCCACACTGTTCAAATTGCTTTAAGCTGTTTTAGATTTGAAAATGTTACGCGACATCGAAAACATCGACTTCAATTCTCCAAAAAGAATGGTTACATAAGAGACCACTCTGACCCATTCCTAGCGTCTGATAATGCAGCTGTTTTTGTATTAAATCCCTCTCAACCTTTATTACCCAACTGTAAACATCATACAAAGACAATGAGGGGATACACTTATTTCAGGCTCTTAAGAGATCATATCTGTCATTGTTCACACTTCAAATCTATAACACAAACGCTTTGAGCCACATTCATTTGAAATATACGCAAAACTATGGTAACACTGCTCAGTGCAATCATGGATTTTTAATGAGACCAGTTAAAGGTTGTCTGTTATACTTACCAGAACGAATGCACAGCGTAAGCCATGATATCATGGTAGAAATCTTTTTTTACTGGTCACATTACAAGCTTCGTTAAGATTAATTTCACAGAGTTACACGAAGGCATATCATTGGCAATTCATTTGTTAGTTTCAGCAAGCTCCAGAAAGACAATTAAAAAATTACAATAAAAAGCATCATCACCTTACGAGTTTTCGTTTTTTTTTTCCCTTCTTTTCCTTGCTTTGTATTTTTCCCCATTCAGAACTCTGACAGATTAAAATGTACTTTGTCTATGAGCACCATATGGATGTAGCTGCTTGACAAAACATTTTAAACAAGCATAATATTGCAATTTTTCATACGCATTAATGCAAGCAGACAATACTCACATTCGCAGGCATAAATACCAGTAGCAATTACATAAAGCTGAATTAGATTGCCAGCTGTTAGTAGGTAGCAAAAATAATCTGGCTGTGAAGCTGTTAGAGTTAGGAGGGAAAAGGCAGATGAGAAAAAAAAAAGAGAGAGAGAGGAGGGTGTTAGGAGGCCTAAGTAGGGTGTATGGAACAGTAATCTTACCACATCATCAGTAAGTGTTCTGATGTTTAAGTGCTACAAAACAGAGGGAGAGAGGGAGACATCATCAAAACACGCTAAAAAGATTGTATTGCGGTATACACCATTGAGAAGTCAAATTCAAATAGCTTACATTTAATTTGAGTGCATGATTGAAGGGGAATAAACCAAAACAGTTCGAGTGAAACACAAGCGATATTTGTTGCAGGCAAAATGTTATAAAAAATTTCCTTCTTAAAGATAAGTATTCAATTCCTCAAGAATGATTGTTGTTGTGCAAGATGCCACTGTGTGTATGGTCTGTTCATGAATTTTGAAACACCTGTAGAAATATAGCCAAATACGCTTGACCCAGTCCACAGCTTCCCAACAGAGGGGCATTATTACTGAATTATGAAACTACAGGGTAAGAGAGCAGATGGACACAAAAGGTACTGAAGAAAGTGAGGTTCTGTTCTGTTCTGTATATTTTGGCAGTAATTCATCTAAAAGTTCAAAATAGCCCTCAACAATACTCATGATGGCAACAGGGTTGCAATCCCAACCAAAATACATGTAAAATTTACTCTCACTCTATGTACACTGTCTCTTGTGTATGTGAAATCCAGTAGTAAACAAAAATTCAAACTTGGAGAAATCCAAACAGCATTAAGTCGCTGATTTCTCGACAGGGGGATGAGGAGAAAATGTGTGTGTAAAGTATAAAATAACTGTTCGACAACACAGGAGGGATGGTCATGCTCCCAATTGTCTATGTCTTAAAGCGAGAAGAACTGAGCAGAAGGTCTGCTTCTGTTTTCATAAAAAAAAAAAAAAAAAAAAAAAAAGACCAGCAGCTCTGAGAGCATAGTACATTTCTGTTGACTGAGAAATGCCTGACTGAAGTGGTAGGGAAAGAATCGCCTGGAATGCTGCAGAAACAACCGAATGTGTGCTTCTGCAGTGTTTGTGGCTTCCCTCAACTTCAAAAGTCAATTTGTATTTCTTTTTTTCTCTTTTTGGAAGATGTTCATTTGAGCAGACTGCAAGATAACTCTCAAAACCTCACACACACACACACACAAAAATGAATGGCAGTCATACCAAGGGAACCTGAACTTGTCAGAATGACAAGTAAGATTAGTTGAGCAACATCTTATGAAAGATTCAGATGGTCTCTTCGTGCAGGGGATGAACTAGCCCACAGCCACACGAAATCTCTTTCTCTGCCTCAAACCCTCTCTCAGGGGAAATGCCATCTTACACTTTTTCTAAGTAATTTAATGAACATAGAGTTGATGTGGGAGTGGTACGGAACAGAGCGCATCCAACAGTTTCCATCTGTGCATGAAAATATTGACAAGAAGAGGTTACATTTGGTCTCCTAATGCTATGGCTGTGTGTTACAAGCCCAGACTTCAATCAATATCTCAGCCTTTAATTAACATAAAATCCACAAGGCAACACATAAAATATGTCAACCTGTCAATTGTGCCCACTAATGAGTTTCTGGGATTAACATTTTTATCCTATAACCAACTCTAAGGGAAAAAAAGCAAGAGCAAGAGAGGTAAAGGAGGGGGGAGGAAATGGAAGCCCCCACCAAATGCCTCAATGCAAGATGTCACATCTTCGATCGATTCAACAATTAGCCATCCAAGTGAGAAAAGAAATATGTGCATATATATGGCCATAACTGAAAGTATAATTATTGAACCAATGGAAAGAGCTCCCTCAAATTCAATTGTACACACCTACCTCATGATCATTTGCATGGAAACTAAAAACAATGTGTCTAGCACATTAAAGATTGGATCAGGAGCACAATGACAAAATTAAGATTTGAAGCACAAAGCAGAAAAATCAATTCAGGGCCACAGTAATTTGGTCACTGAACTGGTTGTTGGCAAAAGCTGTATTCAACAGCAGTTTGAATCCCTTAGATAAATTTCAATTACAACTGTTGATGAGAAATATTCTTTGGTGACCAGTGAATGTAGTGACCTATATGTGGAATGTTCTATTGTGGATCAAGACAGACTCATCTGTTCGCTCTTGGTTATAGTGGAAGGAATGAAGCATTAGGACTACTATGAATTGTTTCACTAATGTTATTCTAGCAGTTATGTACCAAATCTCAACCCACATACAGCCTCCCTCTAACCAGCCTCCAGGCTCTCCCTCATTGCTCCATGTGTTATGGAAAATTGGTTATTTTGCAATCTTTGCCAACGATCCCATCCCAGATGGCACCCATTATAGTCAATCTCCAAATCAGGCAAAATTTTCACAACATCTCTTCAAAATTTTACGTGCTATTAATTTTGTTGGTATCGCGTGTTACACATACATACACACACCAACAACAACAACATTTAGTTATTGCTGATTTCACCAAGCATCTTGGCCATCAGCTTCACTTTATTAATGAAGTCAAAACAAACTGATAAAGTTCAGCGTAAACATGTGGTGTTTGTGATCAAAGAGCCTCCATTTTGGAAATTTTGGAAATCTTCACTAAAATTTAGTTCAGCAGCACTCAGAAAAGCTTTAACTTTCTGTCATCAAGACGAGAGCTGCGGACAAGAATGTTACGACAAGTAAACTCAACATTGTACCTGCACTGATGTTCCTATCATATATATTACTGAATACATATAGTATGCAACATTCAGCTCTCAGACAACAGTATGAAATAGGTTTCTACAACACAGCTAAAATATGTAAGATTATTTAAATATTCAAGTTACAGTATGTGCGATGCGTTTTGACAGTTTTAAACATTCTAGGGGATCAGATATGCATTTGACATAATGCATATTACAAAGACAAAACAAATGTAAGCAGCCATACGTTTGACGTTTCTCTACAGTGAAAACAAATTACAAATCAATAAGTTTTTCTCTACATTCTCAGACAGTGACAAGAATAATTCTATTAGAGCAACGACTGACTTGTCAATATTTCCAAGTTTCAAAGTAAACTACTCCCTGCTAATGAACCTCCATTCTATTTACGATAAAAGTAACTTAAACACAAACAGGCTGTCAGAATAATTCAGAGAAAGAATTCCTAAGAGTGTGTGGAGAACAACTGTGACATGCCAAGAAAAGTAAACGCATGCTAACATCATTAACAGTAATACTTATTTATTGCAGGACACAAATACTGAAGGGATCATAAGGTACAAACATGTCCAAACAATCCCAACAGAGATTTTGATTTCAATCGAAGGTGCAGTGTGTGATTCAGATTCCGTATGTTGCACTCAAGTCTGAAACAGAAGAGTAAATAAAGATTTCTGAAATCTACTGTAAATATATTCACTGACAGCAAACAACATTATAAAACTAATGCAGCTTGACAAATTCAGGACAAACAGATTGAAACACAGATAAAAGATTCAAAATCTCAAGAAATATCTCTATTCCAGCTAAGAATAACATGCAATATTCCAAACATAAACTAGTAAAGTTACAAAAAAAAATTGACTTACCAACTGGTAAAAAGTGTAAAACAAAAGACTCAACAATGTCTACACAATAAGAAAGGTTGGCATGCACCCAACTGGCAGAAAACTGGCATATTGTGGTTTTGTAGAGTCTAAATATCAGAGAGCATACAGAAGAGGAGCCATTGCTTTCACTCCTCATTTGTCTAGATTTAAGTATATTCATCCTAAGTATTTTTATCATCATATCATGTACCTTATTGCTTATCTATCTATAGCTGTCTTTACAGCATTTTACATGGATTTAACCAATGTGACAAGGTTACTGTCACTGTAATTAACAGTTATGTATCTGCACGTAATGCCTCCGACCCCACATTCATAAATTATTACCCAGAGGCCATATATGGGAAGCCAGTTTCAGGATTCTCTCTACAGTTTTCCCATTAACAACTGATCTTCGACCAGCCCTCTATTCCTACATTTAAATTAGTTGTAATGTAAAAGACAATTAAACAGACCCTGGATTCGACGAAAGAACATTAAAAGAATGAAGCACTACGTACAACGATTAGCCAGTTCAACCCTGGCACCCTACTGAGTTTAGTTCCTCCATTCCAAGAAAAATGCCTCTAATGACATCCCTATAGACTGACGTTCAAAACAGGATGATGCATATTTTTCAGTTTTTAGGTTGTTTTTTGTTTAAGTTGTCAAGTTTAAAAGAGAAATGTTCGTAGGATGATAAATAAAAAAGGAGATGAGGCAGAGAACACAAATGTAGATAAATATAAAAATGTACCTCGAGGAGTAATATGTGATACTTCATTTGCAAATTATGTTCTCTCTCTTTACTTGAAGGCTCATGAAGCAAAATAAAAAAAAAAAAAAAAAAAAAAAAAAAAATAACTTATTAACTTCCATCTGGCAAACTGATGCTGAACTACAGAGGATATGTTCTCCAGAAACGGCTGTTCCAACTAACCAGAAATTACTTTACTGACTATAACCACGTTTATGTGCTCACTTGCCCTGTGGGTAAAAACAAAAATTGCATGCACTACAGGCAGTAGTAAAATCAGAGGGTTTAGAGACCCCCATTGTGGAGTGCCCAGGGCCAGAGAGTCACATTTCAGAAATTAATTAACTTCACAGGATGAGAAAGGCTCTCTCCGTCCCAGACGGTGCACAGTGGTGAATTTCTACCACCAGTGGATCTTTACTCAACTCCCCTCTGCTCTCTTAGTCACTTCCCACCACCACACCATCTGCAAACTCTGCACTTGCAAACAAATAAACCATTACACAAACCTGTCGCCGAGACGCTACTACCAGACATTCACAAGTTAATTAAACTGCTCTTCACACAAGTGCACACATTGAAATAGAGGCAGAGAGAAAAAACAAAATGTACACACTTCATGCATTTTGCATTCAGCTCATAACAGGACATGGGATGGAACTGTAGGCTTAATACTTCCACGGACAGATACAGGGGGGGAATCCTGCATTTTCCTACATCACACCCTCCACTCTGAGTTCCTATAAAGCACCTCTGGAAACAAAAAGGTTTATAAGACATCTTTTGTTCCTAGTGCAATAACCTGATCAACCAAATGCTATTCATTTATTTCTACCCCTATGATCGATCTGAGTTGTATATTATATGTATATTGTATTGTGTTGTACTGTCATAGGCTAATGTTCGTTTGCTGTGCCTGGTAAGGCAAAAGATCATTTCCCTTCCTCTCCTTCAACAAAAGTTGTATTTTCTATTTTATTTTATTCTAACCTCTGCTCACATAAAATCACACATTCAACATTCTCTAGATAGACCACCTTTGAACTCATTAATTCACTCAAAAAAACAGTATACCACAAAAGTCACAAAAAACTTTTTTTTTTTTTAAGCCAAAGTGCAAGAAAAGGGTGAGGTTTTAGACCCCAGACCAGGTGAGGCAAAACAAAAACAGTTTGTGTGATGTGCTAGCAGACAGAGAGGCTTATTAAGTCTGTGTTGGTTGGTAGGGGCTGGGTGCAGGTCTATTAATGAGATCAGCACTCCTTCACCATCCCTTGACAAGCTTGTGCCTGTTGTACCCCATTGACTTTATCCTATTTATTTTTAATTTAACAAGATAGCCTCACAGTGGTGTCAAGATTTTAGAAGTAGGTCATTACAAACACAGGGGTTACAAAGGATAAGTAACCCTGGGGGTAATTTTAAACAAGTTTTGGACAATCTTTTCAATAATTTATTTTGTTCCTTTAAATTAAAAACATAGAGCAACCACTCGCTGGCTACAGTGGACTAGCTCACCTCAAGTAAACACTGAAGAGGAGAAAAAAGAGAGAGAGAGAGAGAGAGAGAGAGAGGCAGAAAGCAGGACATAGGGAGGAAGAGAAACATATTGTAGGTGTTCTGTGGTTTCAGAGGGTATTTCAATTTGCGTGTGTATATACACGTTTATTCAAGCTGTGGTTTCATCACGTTTGTGGGACGTGACCGCCAAGCTGAGGTGATGCTCCTGCACTAAGAGTCACACATTCAGACACATAACAACAGGACATACAGTGAACCATAATGAGCATCTCTCACACAAAATCTCACACACACACAAAAAGGGCATGGCTCATTAAAACAAACTCAGTAACAATGTCTGATGCAGCGCCTGTGCTTCAATGCAATGGCCCCTGACAGCATTAAAACCTATTAAAAGCACCTACATTTGGTGGTTGACATCTCATTAGAAACACAGTCGGGCCCCACTACATTCAAAATGACAGTGCAATTCATACCAACTTCATTAGGATAAACAGAACCACAAGAAGCCAGTCTACATTAAACAGAGAGGGGAGGGGAAACTGCTGAAACTGAGAGAAAGAGAGAGAGAGAAAGAGAGAGGGAAAGGGAGAGAGAGAGAGAGAAGACCAGACCATTGAGAGTTTGTCACAAAGGTTTTACGAATTTATGTTGAAGACGAGACAAAAAATAACTTTTAACTCCAAAATGAACAAATGATCAGCATAAATAACCTCAGCAAAACAAAACAGTGGAAGAGGCCCTTGAGAAAACAACTGATTTATTGTGCAACCTGTAAAGTATGTAGCATGTAACTAATTTCACACTTTATCTTAGTGGAGATAAATTCAAATAGCTAAAAATAATCAAATCTAATGAGATGTTACATTAACTATAGCCAAAATGGCACCAATCTTTATAACACCTGATTACCTTTAATATCAGTACTATAGAAAGACAACTCCAAAGTTATGAAGTGACATTTGCAACCAAAATTAATAATAAAATGTCACACGAATAAGAAGATAAGCACAAATGACAATGCTTATGCTTCACTGGTATGTTGCAGATATGAAGCAAAGAAAAATTTAAAATGTGTTCATTTATATCTATTGACTTCTATTCTGTGTTCATATATCTATTAAATTCTGCCTGATGCTATTTTAATAATTTAATACAGGCCTAATATCAGCTTAGATGGGAAGGTAAATATGAATGCAGTTTGATCATGGAAATATGATCTTGATAGGTGAACTTTGTCCTTTTCAGTAATTTGACTTTTAATATTTCTACTATAATGCTTAAGGTTAGGATTTGGACAGGTGGAGTGGATCCTTGATCAGTGTGAAGAAGGCAACTTCTTACCACAACTCCATAGACTAACTTAGTAGAAAAGGCACACTGAGGGAGTCCAATCAGATTTAGTTTTTCTAAACAGTTTTTGAAGACATGGTGTCCCGCAATTTCCTATTCACTCCCATTCAACTTCGCGGAATGTTTTCCCCCACGAGGGGCGTGGCTGTCCCTCCGATGACGCGTTGCGGAAATGAACCTAGAAAAACGGGGGGGGAAATGCATAATAGCCTAAAAGATCGATCCATAAATTTTACAGATCGATATTGAATCGGATGAATTTTAAAAATGATTAATCGAATAAACAATATTTTTGCCCACCCCTATGAAACAGACACGTAAAGCCCCTGTGAGAAGCATTTCTGTTTTTTAGATGGCTACTTTGTGAAAGGACCAATTCCACCTTTGTTCTCATAATGATGCAAGGTCAATGACCTTAGTGCTAAGCCTGGCATCACAAAAGCACTGAAAACTCCATGGTGCACTGCACCTGGATGCAGTCATTCACCCGAAAAGAGGACAAGTGTCCATTTCTATTCACTGCCTTCACAAAATCAAAAAGTGCACAAAAAAGTGGTCATCTACAGTGCCCACTTTAGAAAAGAGCACTATATGCACATACTGGAATATGACAGTAGAACGAAATGATTGAAGGAGACAAAAACGAACAGATTTAATCACAGTGGTATGTCATCTGTTTTCGACTTTTCAGGCTGCTACACTGGAGACTAAGACAGATCTTCCATAGATATGAGTAATGTTATTCCAACAAACTGATACAAGTAGAGGGCATAAAATCATGTACAGCTAGATAGAGACAGGGACGTTGCTAGACATCACATGATTGAGCATTTTTGGAAAGTTATCCTCAGTAAACCTAAACTATACTGCTGTTTTCAACTTTTATTGCTTTTGAAAGCAATTATTTTAACTTCATTAACTGTCTAGTGTGTGGACTCAATGAAATTTGACACAGAATAATTATATATCTGTAAATATAATTTTTTAGAGATATTTTCAAACCATGATATGGGCAGCTTTGCCTTAACACTCTTATGCATAACATGGACTACCAATGCGCTCTATAGTTGTTAATACAGAAACTGTCATTAAAACGCTATTAAAACACATTAAAGTAAATACAGCAAAAAATTGTATGCAAGATCTTTCTGGCTTTACTGATATTTGAAAGTTTGATTTTAATAACAAGGCATAACAAAGTATGCAGTCAGTAAAAAAAAAAGGTAGACTGGTAAGCGAGAAGACCAGTGTTACAAACAAACTACTTTACAGGATACGTTCGGAACAATGTGTGCGTGTGTGTGTTTGTGTGTGTGTGCGCACTGAGCTGTGGCTGAACCGTAACAAAGAACTTGCCAAGCGTTAATTTAACTTAATCACACCATTTCATCTTTTTGGTCACAAATTAATGGTAAAGCATCCCTACAAAGTCAAGGTTCATTACACAGTTGCTTATTAGCATTTGGAGCCCAGTTGCCTAACTGCTGCTGCCACCATTGCTGCTTCCAGCACATTCCTCTAACAGCAAATTATGCAGAAATGCTGATGATTGACTATGCACTGCATATTTGGACAAGCCAACAGACTTAAAAGATGATCAAGATTGACTTCTTTCAGCACAATAACTGCCATACAGTTGGTATGAACAGAAGCAACCCACAGTGGCACCAGTGGTTGTTACAAACACTTTAGTTTCAACTGACAGGTTCAGCTCAGGAACTGACCTCAAAGCAGCTCAAAAGCGTAAGCAAGCAAATTTTCAGAGCTGGTTCTGTCTATCCATTACCAATGTCCTCTGATAGATTTGCTAAAGGTAGCCATGGGTAGCTGACAGACCATTTTAATTCAGTGGATATGTGCATAAAGACTTTTCAATGGCAGGAGAAAAAATCTTTGACAATTAGCTTGTAGTAATGTCTCTTTAACAATGTACATTATCTTCTTGTTTAGGACGTTCAGTTTCAATCGCCTGTGCTTGAAACGTCTGCTTCACGTCCATGCCGTCCGTTAAACTGTTTTTAAAATATGGCAAAGAAAGTAAGACACACCTACACCGTCATGGTCATTATCCAATTTATACAGAAATTCAAGGCAACGCTTGCTTAAAATAAACAGCTGGCTACTTAGTCTTTCAGCCTAGTTTCATTGTTTTCACACAAGGGATGCTAACCATTTCCCAGTAACATTTATTTGCTTGTTCTCAAGCAAAATGTATTAGCCTGCAGCTCCTCATCACATGAATAATTGCTAGTCATCTAATAAACTAGCAAAAAAGCAATTTGCTTACACACACATCAAAGTTGATCATGGCATGGATGCAAACTGCGGATTTTCAGAAACTTCTGTTAAGTACTTGGGTAACAATATTTTTTTTAAGGAAAAGATTAAGCTTAACATTAAAAAGGAAGAGTTGATGACCTCATTCATTTGACGCTGAATATCATGCATAATACTGAGTTTACTTTGTTTCATTCAGGAACACAACAAACTAATAAAACTAAACAACAAAACATTTAGAAAGGTTTATCACATTCTGTGCATACATACACCTACTCATGTCTTTTAACACAAATCACATACACACTCACTCAATAATCCTTTCTCATGCACACAGACAGATTCTCTGTATGTTACACTGGCATATAGAGTTGGCAGAATGTAATGTTGAGGAGGAGGTAATAAATTCTAAAAGGATCAAATGTGCCACTGATAATTGTCTGTCATTATGTTTAAAAGACTATTAATGAAACTAATATAGGATGCACAGTGCAAGATGTAAACACTGGAAAATGTGTTACAATCTAAACGCCACATACTACGATTTCCCTCGCTCTGTGGGCATCTTTTGCACACAATGTACAATTCTTGAAAGTGTATAGAGCTCGCAAGGGGAGGGATAGCGTTTGTGAGTAAGTATTTTAAATGCCTAAAAGCTTAAAGACAGTTACAGAACAAATTCTCTAGCCCTCCAATTTGGAAGTTTAATTTAAAGGCTGTCCTTCAGGGAAATTTTCCAATTTACTAGCAGGCTCCTTAATATATTGGGTAAACTTTAATGCTTCACAGGATGAATCTGGCTTCCTGATATCGGGGCAAATGCAGGTCTATACATTAAGTTACGTGATTAATCCTGTTAGAAATTGATTAGTAAGTCTGCCTTTCCCCGGGAGTGGACACTATTTGGTTGGCAAAGAACTAGCAAACAGAACTTGAATACAACCCAACCCCACTCAAAGCAATACCAGAGGGAAATGTTCAGAGGCCAAGGACAGCAAGACAATCAAACTATTACAGAAGAACACACAGTGAAGTGAAAGACATGGCCTTGAACATAGTGTGTTTCCAGCCTTCCTTCATTAGGCCTGCATTGTCGTTTGCAGTGGCGCTTTGCAAATCTCACCTTGGGAGTAAGCCAAATCCCCAGTCATTACAAATGATAATGTCCAAAAGGCTATGGCAAGGAGCTGCACATATGACGTGGCGTGGCGTGGCGTGGCGGGGGGGGGGGGGGACTGAGAACGGAGTTAATATATAAATAAATGAATACTTCTTATTAGCTCACTTCCATGTTAGATTTTTCACTCCCTCACTCCACCTGTCTAATTAAATGGAGTTATTGCTGTAATTAGCAAAATTAGCCCATTTCGCTCCCATGGATTATTAATAATTATACATGTTTATTAGGTCATTGCAACTGGTCGTTCATCATACCAGGCTTCAATGAAAGGTCACCTCTGTCAGTGTCAAAGATGGCTGAAAACTAGAAAAAAAATTACTCTCCCCTTCTTTAAGAGCAACAGCTAAAGATCCTAAAAAGCTGTTTTCAAATGTAAAGCGTAACACAGATAAGGTGGGGGAGGGGGAGTATTTGTTGAACTTTTCCTTGCCGTTAGACCCATTCAGGCAGGCCTAAGACATTATTATTTTTGCATCTCAGCTAGTCTTCCTTGTCTTACCCTCACACAATTATCAGTTGGCAAGACGCAGTATCCGAGTCCAGTTTACACGAGAAAGTCAAACTACTGCCATTTCACCCACCAATAGCGGCAGAAAACCCTCTGTCCCTGTCCAATGAAATGTGAACGAGGTGATTCATTTTTCAGTTAGGCACCGGACGGAGGAAAAACAGAGGGAAAGGCAGTTACAGACACAGCTACAGCACTCCAATATAAAACTAATCTACTTTTATTTCAAAAGGTAAAGAGTGAAGGATTCTTGGGTCTTTCTTCGGAATTCAAACTAAAAAAAAAGTTCAGTTCTTGCAAAATTCAGTAAGATTCTTTCTCTCTGACCCACAACAACAAAGTTAAATGTTGCAAACTTTGGTATCATCCGAGAGAGAACTCACAAGTCTGCACAAGATCCATTTCAGCTCTGTGTTATCACGTCAACCCAGTTAATTAAACTCAGATAACTTATCTTTCAATTACAGCCTTCTGTTGCACCATTATGAGGAAAGAGGTGGGCCCTGCAACACAAGCAAGTCCTGCTAGAGTCAACCAGGTGGAAATAAGAGTCGAGAGCCTTAAAAGGAAAACGGCGAGGCTGCTACTGTGAAGGTCATACAAAAACACAAGCCGGCAAGACGTATGAATGCCAAACAGATCCCTCAATCACCGCCTTGTGTGGAGAGCCATTCAAATCAATCCAATAGCACCTCCGTTGAGGTGAGAGCCGCTAATCATGTCAATTGCAGTCCATTAGGCTCAATCACACCCACCTGCCAGTGATTGTCTTAACCTTGGACGTCAAGACTGAAGTGGCGAGACAGCAATCAGGCACAGGACACAGAAGCCATCGACAGCTGTCTGACAGCCATCTCTGTCTCGGTACATCACGGGAGAGGGGCACAATGCTTGAAAACAGTTGCTGGTGCGAGTGGGGTGGGGATGGGGATGTGGGTGCAGGTGGGGGTGGGGGCAGGGTATGCTGAAGTGGGACGATGTGGAGGTGGCAAACAGGATCAAAAGATGATCTGAAATATACTCTTCAAAAACTAATACAAAGCTGAGTGGGACACAATTACATTGAAGAAGCACAATGTTGAGAGCCTGTGATGTGGGAGAAATATTTTAAAAACGTTCCTAAATTTATATTCTCAACTGCAAAATAAGGCTTTAAGAGTACCTGTGGGACTGTGGTGACAGATATTACACGGACTGCAGAGAGCGTTAGGATAACATTACCATTGTTTGAAGTATAAATGTGCAAGGATAACGAACTGAGGGTGAATTCCTACCTCAGAGTTTTGTCCTGCTGTATACTGGGAGATATGCATCTCCCATAAGTACAGTCTTCAGTTGTGCTGCATGTACTGTTATTGCCCAAGATTAAAATATGCCCAGGATATTTATGAAGTCTAAATGCACTTAAGCATAGTGACAGTCCAAACGTGTTTTTGTGAGCATGTTAGAACACACACAACTTTGTAACAACTCTGCATTGCTTTTGTTTGTGTTTACGTGCTTGTCTGCAGGTGTCTGCTTGTCTGTCTGCATCTGTCTCCGTTTCTGTGCATGTGTGTGTGGACCTCTGGCCCAAGTCCAATTTCCAGGTCTCTGACCGAAAGGCGTTACGTCTGTCAGAGGGAGAGGGGAATTGACTGGGCTGACAGCTGGTCTCCACGGATACCACTGAGGTCGCAGAGAGGCGCCAGAAGCAGGCCAAGAGCTGAATAGCAATCAGCACGACAGGGGAGTGACAGACAAGATGTGGGGTTAGGGAGAGAGGAAGAGAACAGCATCCCAAAACTATATCACACCTTTCCAGAGCACACTCGCCCATCACTGGTGCCATCATGTCACGCCATGCGCATTCATTGTGTGCATTGGTTAGACCGCAGGATGACTATAAAGAAGCAAGACATGGATCGAGGTCTGTCGCATTTGTTGATTATGATTTCCTCTCTGCATGATCCCGTGCACCAAGGCAGGTCTGAAAAGGTCACCAGGAAATATAACAACCCTCTCCTCCCTCTCTCACTCAACCCCTCCTCCCCATCTAGAGACGACACCTTAAAGGTCACCACAGGTGACACCCCCACCCACCTCCCTCTACTCCCTCTCACCCTAATGCAACTCTTCGCTCTCAGCGGATGTGTTTTCCAGCAGTAAATCTGACTGCACCTCTACTACTGTGGCTCCCTGTTGCCATGGATACAAGAAACAATCTCTCTCTCAGAGTGCGAGAGCGAGTTTGTGTGTGTGTGTGTGTGTGAGAGAGAGATAGAGAGTAGTTATCATCATGCCAGTCATGAACGCTCATGCTTCACGCCGTTGAGTCCGAGTTCTCCCTGTGTTCAGTGCGGCCACTGATACTGCGGCAGTTTACTCGACTCACAGGCGGCAGAATCCTACTGTTAAAAACCATCCGTGTTAGTGTTTCCACTCAATGCTTCACTTAGAATTACACACAGTCTCGCACTGTTATTTCTGATGAAAGCTTTGGTTTATTATTCATCTCCAATGTCGTCATGAGTATTGTATTTTATATTACTAATACTGCTGAAAGAAGAATTGAGAGAGAAACACTGGATTTGATTTTTGTGAACTTCCAAAAGTGTTCAAGCAAAAATAAGAAACTCAGCAGCCATAAATCCTGTGGTACCATATGTTTGCCAGGGAGCCAACTCATTAATGTGTTATTCCTATATGAGAATTACAACCATGATAACATTCCAATAAAATTTGGCAAATTTATGTTATTTCGTATACCAGGCTGTAGAGCCACAATCTATCATCTAGACAGCAATATCTGAAATTTAGTTATCAAAAAAAATAAGCTACACAGACAGTGGCTTCGACACTGCATTAACTGCAGTTAACAAGTGTAGACATCTGTTTGTTCATTAGGCACACCATATTATTTGTTAGAAATCAAAGCCTAAATGGACCTAAACAAAATAAAAGTCAACACAGACATTGCTGACTCTAGGTGATCCCACCAAAGAAATTATAATACAGAATCCAGCTGAAACATCTGGATATAAACAGATGTATGACTCGCCAGACATAGCCAGCTGAAAATTGAGAGAAACAGAAAAGAAATGAGATTATTTTATGGCTCAATTGAGGTAAAGGCCTTATTGCTGATATAAAATCTGTGAGACAGTGACAGACAGACTTAGACTCTGAATTGGAGTTGGCACTGTGTTGGTACGCATTAACAAACAGGTTCACATTTTGGGGCTGTCTGAACGCTAAAATGCACTGAATGCAACAAAACGTGTTCAAAGGTACCTCAGTCGCCTTGTCAGATGTTGACCAAACTATGTTTAAATCAAGTAAGCTACTACGTATGAGTGAGTTCATCGTGTGAGCTTTGACAGCATCTTAGCAGAGAGTGCTTTTTCTCTCAACAGGTAATAAATAGAGGCACTAGGAGGACAAGCCATCATAGTTTATTTAGGAAACTGCAGGTGTGGAATGTGCCTGAGCCATGAATGACAGGACCCAAATAAGAAAATTACGGTTTATTACAAATCCACACACAAAATATATATGGAATGGTAGTGAGAAAAGGGAGAAAATGAGGTCTAATTGCAATGACCTAAATAGGTCTACTCCCTCCTCTGACATTGTTATGTTTCGTAGTGTTCGGAATCTCAGATCTTTCTCATTTTGGTGAGTGCTCAAATGTTAACTGTGCCATTAGGGCAATCGGACATGTTGTGATAAACCATGGGCATTGTTGGCAGGTCCTGTAATTGCTTCTCCTGAATTGGTTCTGTTCAATAAGCAGCGCTCTGCCGTATTGCCTACCAATGAGGCCAAAACAACCTCCATTTCCACCCCTCACCTCTCTGAAGCCAAAGGCAGTTTTGCTCCCAATAATATTATTTCTCCTCTCTTTCCCCTTTCTCCCTCCACCCTTTGTGATTGTTTTCGTTTTCCAGTCCGCGCTAAATTTCAGGTGTTGCTGAACAGGAGAATCTTGTGAGAAACTACCAAGTCCTGTAAACGCATGACAGGAAGTGGCAAAATCACTGCAAACAAATGGTGATGCTGGGGTTGCACTGAAACACGTAAAGCTGTCATAGAGAAGACAGAAAATGGAGGTTCTAATCATCCCATGGTTCAGGAGGCATTGGTGACCTATAGCTGACAATGGCTCACTTCCCAACTCACAAGCACAACACACATACAGATTCCCTCCCAGTTGCTTTCAATGTCAGACCTCAAAAAGGAAAAGGATACAAGAGTTCCTTGCTCCTTGAACAAGCCAGGTTGTATTCAGTTTCCAGACGTCCAAGACCGAGGATAAAAGTGCTAAGAAATCTGTTTTGAGATTTTCGGTCGATTTCTCTTCCACCTGAATGGCTTCTCTCCCTTTCCATGACAGAGGAATCAATCTGCCAAAATGAGTGGTGGTAATGCATCCCGTTTGTTTGACCTGCGCCACGTTACGATCCCCTGTCTGTGCCGCAGTGAGGAAATCACCTCAGTGAAACCAGATGGGAGAGTTTACTGTTTAGTTCTGGACAATACACTCTGAAGGGCAGACCAGAATGTCACAGAACAAATTGAACACCTGCTCTGGCAATTGAACTTAATCTGCTAAATTGAGCGATCTCTGACACCACTGGAACAACTTACTTGGGTTTCATCAAAAATGACTTTAATAATTGAATAAGGGTCAGAGTATTCACAAAGAGTGGTCTTCAACAAAGCACCTGCTGCAGTGTTGCATTGCTCTCACCATCTTCAAAGTAATAGGTTTCATTAGGGATGACTCAGAATATTCAGACATTGAAAAATATTGAGAATGTCTGTCTTTTGCACAGCTTGTAATATATGCAAGCTTTTTGTTTCACTGTGCTATTTTTCATTAAGTAGCCTATTTTTTTTTTTTAGGTGTGTCTTACCAACAGCAAAATAAGCCCAAACAGGCCGATGTCTAAATCTCTGATCAGGAGACATGGCAAGCGAAAATGCTACAATGAGTTATTTTGACAAAATAAATGAAAAAAGTGAACTACAAATTAAGCAACATTGTTAGCACACCATAAATTAATGTCAACGTTACACAGCCGCAAGCAAAGCTTCCAACAGTGACTTGAAAAGCTGTATGCTGAAAAAAAAATGAAACCATGCTGCTGTCAACAGTATCTGAGTAATCAGCATAAGGAAAGCTCGCTTGGTTCATGCAGATGGGGCAAGACAGCGAAACTACTCACTAGCTTGGTTTAAAGAGACTGTCAAAACTCTGTCTCAACAAGTTATGGAATATTCAAGTATTATTTAAAAATTATAAACATAAATAATACTCACACTAGAAGATAAAGGAAGCTGTATAGCAGATTTGGCATCGTCTTGGCTAAAAACGTGATAACTAGAGATGAGTAAATCAGTGTCTGATTCTATAGGAAGCAGCTCAGAGCCAAGGTCAATGACAGTAAATATATATACTTTCCTATGAGGTCCCATGGCTTCTCCTTACGTCAACCCACATCTAAGGTTCTCAGCAGCTGAAAATCGAATGTTATATTCTCTCCTTCAACATGCAAAACACAAATGACAAGAGTTCTATATGCTTTATGACTTGATCCACTCAATGGATCAGGCAGGGTGTACCATGCCCGAACCACTTCCTGCAATGCCATTACAAAACAGCTTCACAATGAATGGGAAAGTACAGTTGTACAACAAAGTCAATACAGGCTATACCAGGCAAATATCTACATGTACGTAGTCCTATGTTTGGTAGAATCACACAGCATACATGGGGTTACCCAATTGGCACACATTTGAAAACAACTGGCTATAAGTTTCTGTTCTCCGTGACAAAAAAAAAAAAAAAACACTGACAATGGGGGAAGGTGATTTCAAAAGTTCTCATGCAGTTTTATCATGATAATAATGGTACAAACAATGACTGTATCCTATGAAGAGTAATAAATACTGAGCTGAAAGCTAAGCTTTCTGTTTTATTGCAGTTTTGTCTGAACTTAATGATGATACCAAGAGCAGTTTGTTTTTGCTGAGGAAAGTCTAATAGTAAAACAGCCATTACTTAAATTAAAGGTTGTTTAGTCACATGCATACACACAGGACCCACGAGTATTTCAGCCTCCTTTAAGGATGAGAACAAGACCCTTTGTTGTACGTAATCATGTTTTTTCTGGACTTAAAATGGCACCATAAACAACCTCCAAGAACATTAGTCCATTTTACAACTATATAGAAAACTTGTCTTCTTTGCACCACTCGCATCCCTTTCCAGTAAGCGCACACACACACAAACACACACACACACACAGTGTAAAGGTGAAGATCAGAATGTTCTGTCTTAATGGAAATGAAGTGCTCCAGGCACATCCATGTTGTGGTTTTAAAGTGCCATCTGCTGGTCAAAATCCAACCCTCAGCTGAATTTCATACGGGCGGCTCAGAGAAAATTACTCTGCGCTTACACTAATCAAAGTCTTTATCAGCACTGCCTAAATGCATTAAAGATCCCATTTTCATACAGTCGAAGCAGCTCTTTTATCTACTGCAAAGACCAGTCAGCAGGTCATCCTTTCTCCTACCTAAAATCTGCATTTAAAGTTGTTAGTAGTGAATTAAATGAATTTGCATTTAAATTTTCATGAACTTTCAATGTTAAGGTTTGTGTTCATGCATTTTCATCTGCTATTCAAACTACTGAAATCACACTGACAATAGAGAATTTTATTTTTAATTTTCTTATGCAAGTTCTCTACCAGATAAATTTTTCCCAAGTCTGAAGTAAACGAAGGCAGTACCACATAAAAGCTGACTTTCACAGACATTTAAACATTATTGCTATGTTATTAACTAGCTTTCTCAAAATAATTTTATTCAGATAAAGTTATTTATTTATTCACTTTTCTTGTACATATTATCTGCAGGCAAAACATTGTGTTTTGGCAACCAGTCTACTAAATTAGGATGGACGTGTATTCTCTAAAGCATGGATGAGAGAAGTATTTCTTCCCAAACTAAAAGTCGTCTGCCCAAAATTATGCTAATGACTGGCTTTATCTCACAAGAGCAATAAAAGCAATTAAGCTAATATGAATCTCATTCACACACAAGGGACAACAAGAAAAGCTGGCATGACGCCGCAAGAGTAATAATAATGATGAACAACTTTTTTACAAAAAAAAAACAAACAAGGATTAGGCTAAATTTTGGAATCAGCAGCAGTGATTACATTGTGTTAACATTCAATTTGCTGAATGAGTTCAACCAATAAAACAAACCAAATCAAATCAACAAATGAAAATCATAAATTTGATCAAACCTTTCGCCATTACACAAGTCTTTCACTATCACACAGACCCTGACCTTCAAAAATGGAAATGAGAGACATGCATAATCCCCTTCCAGACTGCAGCAGACTGTAGATAAAATAGTTAAAGAAACAATATGTATTTTCTTTGACAAAAAAAACAAAATTTACGATATTTTGCAAAAACCAAAGTGAACCATTAAAAGAGGTCCAAAAGACTTTCACATGCACTGGTTTTACATTCACAGAAACATACCTGTTGCATTTTAAGCATATAAACCATACTGTGCCACCACTGGCAGAAAACTAAAACAGCAACCAGTGGAGTCAGCAGAATTAGTCACCCTCTCTTCACTGTGCCAGAGGAAAGCCAAAACCATAAATTCAACTAGCTAAATGCATCCTCTGTCTTTCTCATTAGATTGAAAAGGGTTACAGAGCACAGGTTGCAGAATGGTAAGATATTACAGCATTCATGGGCAACCAAAGTGCACAGGTGCCATTTAGCCTTGTTTTGTTAAGAACTAACTCAAAGAAAAATAAATTCAAAAATTCTATGAATTTCTCACAGTGGTAAGTTTCACTCTAATTTACTTTCCATTGCACTTGTTAGAGCATTTTAATTATAAAAAAAAAAAGGCATGCCTAAAGGTATCACAGTTTCAGCTGCAGATTTTTTCAAATGCAGCCACCTCCATCCCGTTGCCATTGCATTGATTACATTTGAGGCAGTTTCCTTTGCACAAAAGAGTTGACTTGAAAGTGAATCAACAAGGCGACACTATATTTTAGATGTATTCTTGGCTGAAATTCTAGTAGCCAAAAATGCTACTAGAACTGCAATGGAAAAATGTAACACCTTTTGCAGTTTAACTCTTTTTTTTTTTTCAACAGACACATTAGGAAAGAACACCCAAGACATCTCCCTCTGTCTCTCTTTTGCTTTTCCACACACTTATAAAACTTCACAGCATTTCAGAGCCATTTTGTCTTCTGGACACCAAGGTTTATGGGCAAGATTAATCATCCCTTCAAGACTGGCCATTACAGCTTTAAGGGAATTTGCCTAAGCCTGGGGCAGAGACTAATGATCAGTAGAATTCTTCCTGAAAATAACATACAAAAGCTGCTGGAGTTCTTGGCAACGCTGACAAAAAAGCGCCCCATTATTTTTCTCAATTACTTCAATAATAAAACAAAAAAAAAAACTGAAATAACAGTTTAAGCACAATGTTTTTAGTTCAGAGGAAAACTATATGAAAACCCCTTCCACCTAATCAAGACCCAATCTGAAATATTGTTTACTATCCACAATAATGGAGGCACATTTCAATGCAAGAGAAAACTAAAATAATGCAAAGGACCTTAACATAATATATTGTAACAAGACAAAACTTACTCAGCCTCACTGTTTACCCTTTAGAGACCTTTAGCCTAATTTTTCCAAGTCATAACTACAAAAATGCTCTCGATCCCCTATTCGAAATGTAGTAGCCAATAAAGGACGACAAGTGAACAGGTTCCTTCATTTATTACATATGACAAAGTTTGTTATGAGAGTCATATAGATACCTAAGACAACTAATTTCAAAAGCAGATTTGCCCTGATCGCAGCGTTGCTTTAACCGAGGTCATTCAGACTTGCTTGTTTGTATCCCTGGGTAATCTGTTGGGCATTGAGACACAATGCTGCTTGTCAGTTCAGCATGGAAAATCCACTGGATTATCCTGATTTATCCCTGTGCTAATTTTATTCTAAGATTTAGCCACCACGACAGGGCAGTCAACAAGTGTAACAGGACTATGAGAGGTGAGATGAGATGAGATGAGATCTCGTTTGTGTGTGTGTGTGTGCGTTCATTAAGAAAATCAGAAACAATTCACCACAACAAGAGCAGTCGCTAAATTCACTTAAGTATGGAAAAAGTAATTGCACATTTTCTCTTTCAAAATATCTACACTTAGAGGTTCCTGGTCAAAGAATTGTTGTTAGTTAAGTGTAGTATTGTAATTTGCAGAGGTTTCAAATCAGAAAATGGCCGTCTCTGCATTAATTACAGGAAAATTGTAGCTTAAACTATACACAAAGGTAAGGCATCGACGGAAAGAGCGTCAAAAGTGAATAAAGACAGCAATTCCTTTTCCTTTAAAGTACATTCAACATATTTACCTGCATCATTTCATGTAAACACACACACACAGCAGAACTGCTTAACGTAAAATGCTTGAGAAGTTGACAAAATTAACATTTTAACCTATCAGACGCGACTCAAAAACACTTAAGGGAAATACAACATGGTCCGTACTTGCTCTATCAAGATGCATTGTTCTTGTCTATATTAAGAGTGAAACTGCTGTACCCAGTCATTATGAATAAATAAGGTTCACATCACGTAAGTGTTGAAGAATGGAGAATAACGGTATTTTGGTGTGATAAAGTAGTTTTTACATTATTCTTAAGGAGTGGTAAGAGGTAAGGAGGAGGACATGGCATCCCTTTCAACCTCGCAGTCAAGAGCCAATGACATACCTTAAAACTGCCAACGGTAATAGCCTAGTTAGCGGGATTTAGGACGGGTAGCTGCCAATTTATGATTGATGTGACTTGGCAGATACTTTAGGGAAGGGACGAAGGAAACTACTTACAAATTTATGTTTTCTTTCTCCTTCTTCGCCTCCAGAAGTACCATATGAAGAAGGTCCAACGAATCCTTTCTTTCGATGCATTTTGTTTTCTCTTCCCTGACTGGAATGATCAAATCGATGATGGTAGTCTTCCATTTTCAACCACCTAAATATACAAGTTTCAAAACAACTAACAAGTTCTATTAGCTACCGTTATAAAAGAAAAGAAAAAAGTAACATTCGCCCTTTTAGCACATGCCTTCGTACATGTTTTCCGTCGTATGTTATCTCACCATGAATCTACAAGCACCTAACTCTAGCTTAAAGATGACCCTGCACCGGGGCCAAAACAAGATAAAGAGAAAGGATAAATAAACTACGATTAAGTTAACGTTAGCTAACTTAAGATAGCGGTAGCTGCGTGAATGATGGCTAACATTAGCTAGCTTGACAGCTTAGCCAGCTAACAATAATCCAATTTGAGGCTTTTTAAGATCACTTAGCCTCTTGTGAACTTCACGTCCAACAGGCGAGCAATGTCGAGAATCAATTCGCACAAATAGTGCTTATGTTTTCGGAAGTTGCGAGGTGGTTTATATTTTTAATTGACTAACTAATACTGAAGTGCTACGCGAAAAAAATTCTGCTCAAATTCAGACCATCCAAAAATCCCGCCGTATAACGCGGTGGCTGACAGCTCAACTGTAACCAATCGTATCTTCCAAGAGAGCAACAACGTTTGACGTAGGCATAACTGCGCACTACTTGATTGGATAGAAATGAACAGGAAGCTCCGCTACTCTCAAAGCTTTGGAGGAACACCCTTTTACCAATAATTTACCAATTAAACTGAACAGAGGTGGGGTGTAGCCGCCACAGTGTCGTTATCATGATCTCTCTTTTGTCAAGTGCATTCATGTTCAAGTTAGTCTCATTTTATAGTGTATTAGGTGTTCCTGCATAAATACAAGTCAGTACACGAACTCCCCTTCTTTTGGATTTTTCAAAATACATTTATAACAGTGGAGTATATTCTCTCAAAATTAGATACATTTTTGTTGTATTCTGCACATCTCTGTCAGCAAGAGTATTTAACTTTGACAGCCTTTTTCATTTTGAACACTAAACAACTAAATGTTAATCTAGAAATAAATTGTAGCAATGATGAACAAGTCTTTTCTGAACAATGATCCCGTCAAGGAATTCCTTCATTTGCCGGGCTGATTTCCACTTGCACACGTAATGAGCAAGATTTGTCTGTAGTCAAAAGACTGCCCGTGGATGTTTTATCAACAGGACTGATGGTAAGAAGCACATTGGTGCCACCTACTGGGAGACAAAAGGGAATGACGCCCATCAAAGATTTGGAGCCCCACTGCTAAACTATTAATATGGGTACTGTGTCCCATCCGTACTTCTAAGTACCCACGGCTCTGCATATCTTAAATCTCTCCCTGCTCTAAAATACCGGTTTCAGATTACTGGGGTAATTATGGTGATGACTTGAATCAGCTGTATTAAAGCTGGGAGAGATCTAAAAGGTGCAGTGAAGTAGGCCTTGAGCAGCAGGATACGGACATTTGAGCCAAAGTCCCTTTGTTTACACCTATTAATAAATACTACTTTAAATAAATGTGGGTAGGTAGAGGCCAATCGCTTCCACACAGGTTGCCCGAGCCCCCTCCTCGTCGCGAGAATGGTCGGTGTAATCCTTAGTATGACGTTCGTTAAATTCCTGTGGTTAACTGAAAAGTACTTATTCAAAACTTCAAGACATAGATAATTGATTAAATTCGCTAATGAGTCATGACGAACAAAACGCATTCTGTTGTCCCTTAATGACGTTTCAGCATTTCAACTTTGAACTCTGACGTTCCGTAGGTTTGAGGTCATATGCTGGATAACGTATCCACAAATAATCATTGTGAATAGTCACCCTCGGATGAATTATTAAATCGTATAACATGTAAAAACCATAATGCGTTAGCATCCTGTTGGACTTGAAGAAAACGCTTCACTGTTAGAAGATGACGGAATTCAGCTCAATACTTATCAAAGAAGGCTGGTGGGTAGCAAGACAAGCAAACTGCAAGATAGCCGTTTAAGCTACTATAGCAATGTAGCTAACAAGAGCTAGCTAGCTAAGTGGCACAATATGAGGTTGTGGTTAGGTTAGCATATTAGCGGTGGATGTTAACAGTACACCAATGTAGGTTAGTTATCTTGCGACATTGGCCATGCTATGTAGCTCGACATGTGTTAGACCTCGGCTGATAAAATCTTAATTATTAAATTGCACTTAATTTTCAGCGGGTGTATGACCTGCACTGGTGTTAGCTAGTACCCTACAATAGACTATAAAGTGAAACAACATCATACGTTATAAACTCGCCGCTACGGCTAAAAGTGAAACAACTGTTAGCGTCAGGTGCTATCTAAGCCCCTTCTTGCATGTTAGCGAAAATGAATAGCTGGCTACCGTAGCAGTAAAGAGTGTAATCTCGTTAGCAAACCCGGATAGTAGTGGGTCACATTTTATTTAGATTTTGATAACAACACTTTCAGGACTTCACACCTGCTTGGCGTTACTGGTATCAAACGGACGATTTAAAAACTGTGTTACAAATTAGCTAAGCTTTTGTTGGTTTAGACAGAATTGTGAACTGAAGCATTGTTAGCACATTTTGCTAATAAAGTCTGTTAAGCCGTTTGCATTATTTATCGATGTTAATGCAAATGTATTTTGCGACAGGAAGAAGTGGTGCAGATGACGATTGTTTGATAGTCGGACACAGTAGTCGTATACAAGGAGTTAATATGTTTTCAAAGTCCCGAAGTTTTGCAAAGTGATGCCGGCGGTATCGTTAGGTGTCCAACTGACTCAGGAATGAAGATCATCCTCATTTAAGGAAGGTCCATTAGTTTGGTGTCTGCCGCTTATCTTTATATTCTTTTGAATATATTTAGCAAGGCCTTTCACACACAAAGAAAACACAGTAGGACACGAGTAAACATTTAATCTTTATCATACAGCTGCATCGTTCTCAGCAGTCATGAAATAGTCTTATGTTTCTAAGTAACACCTGCTTTATAACTGTGCTCGTTTTTTCCTTCAGGAACATGCCCTGTGCGTCATTTCATGCGATGAAATTAACATAAAACAGCGTCCTTACGAAAACCACGATTTACCATTATTAACATTCCCCTTTTTCTGCAACACAATCCCTCATACAGCATAGTGAACACTTATAAGGTCCAAAAATGTGTATAACCTGGAAGCGTGTGTCTGGGTTGTAATTTGTGTAGCATAATGACAGAATAGCTAATTGTCGAATTAAAATAAATTTGACAAAATGAGAAATTAAGTTGTGTATGAATCTGTGCGTTTTCCTTTTTTTCACAGGTACCTCACAGATGAGGGCATAGAAGAATGCAAAGGTACCTCAGAGAAAGCAGCAATTAATGACATCATCCAGACAGCACTGAATGTAAGTTGCCGTTCAAAGAACGATCTTTAGAATTAAATGTAATTCTATGCAGAATTCTCTCAAGGCTCAGAATGCGTGTAGCTGTTGTTCTCTCACAGCCACACTCATAGCAGTAACACAAGTAATGCTACCTATTAGTAATATTCTTCATGTAAATTAGAGTGCACATAACCTGAACTGTTTAGTCATTCAGCTGAAATTAATGGTCTCAGAGATGTTATTTTTGCATATAAGACCCTTGCTTCAGTTCCTGTCTTTCCTCTTGTAGAGTGACCTAAGACCTATTGGAAAAAGTTTTCTGCCAACTGACATCAACAGTGGTAGAGTGGAGAAGGTAAATATCCAGTCAGGAAAACCTGTGGGTGTAAGAAAGTGTGGGAGATGAACATGTGTGATAAACATGTAATGCATGTACGTTAGGTACTGGACTATTCTCAGGCACTCATGCACATTTCTAGGCTGACCACAAGATGGCTCTGCAAGTTTGAGTCATAGTAAAAGTTCTTTTGGCAGAGCAGTTTGGCAATCTGCACAGTGATGGAGAATGTAATCATGATTAGAAAGATTGGTTTCATAGGTTAATGTGGTTTCTGAAAACTGGTTGGGTAAGAAGAGGAATAACTGGAAAGTACAGTTACCATTTTGAAAGGCATCTTGCACTCATAAATAGTTTGAGAGGTTGGTAATTACAGAGAAGTATGATGCAAATTTTATACTACTAACTACTTTTATGGTAACTTCTGTTTATTTGTGTATTTTACAAACACATTTTAATGAAAACATTCAAAAAGTTGGCTAAAGTGCACAGGTACCTGTACATTTTGTATGAATGTAAGTTTTCCTCTCACTGTACTCTATTTCATGAAAAACACACACATTTAGACATGTTAACACCTATTTCTCTTTTCCTTGCCTCAACATAACAGGTTGAGGGACCATGTGTTCTTCAACTACAAAAGATCCGCAATGTCGCTGCCCCAAAGGACCATGAAGAGTCCCAGGCAGCACCTCGAATGCTCCGGCTCCAAATGACTGATGGACATACCACCTGCACAGGTGTGGAAGTGAAACACCTGTCCAAAATCAGGTATGTCTATTCATAGTTTATCTTTTAAATTGTTGTCTTGAAATATGCACCATGGGCAATCCGTAATAGCCTTTTTTTTCCCCACACAAGGGGAATATTGTCATAATGTCTTCTGTCCTCTATATCTGTCAGAGTCAGAAACAAATAAAATTGGTGGCATTTTCATAAATCTGCTTGCATGTTAAGCCTTTTTGATGCTTGTTCAGTTGCGTAATTACACATTCCATACATAAATCATATGCCTATGATATCTCCCCATTCATAGGTGATTGTCAAAGCCATCGACATATGTGGCTCTGGAGCTTAGTGGGTTCGTGGGTTCTTTTCTTTTTTTTTTTCTCGTAACAATTCATTCAGCGTGGAATTAAAAACCATGCAGACCATTAAAATTCATGCTTGAAAGCCGTTAAGTCATGCCAATTAAACTTAATTTTTCTATGATTTATGATTCAAATCTTTAAACACTCATTATTAAGTTAATAGTGTGATTTCACTTACAACAAGATGCGATAGCAGTAATGATTTTTTCATTTAGTTTTTTCACTGCACAGTGTTCGGAAGATAATTTAATCTAATTGACTGATACAGAGACTGAAAGCGTGGAGTAGGCAAGTGAGAGTGTAGATGAAAATTTGTGATTCTCGTACATTAAGATTGCTGGTGGTATTAATTACTTTAGAGACAACAAAGGTTATGTTAATGCAGCTTGTACATTAGCGCAGAGGGTGAAACTGACAAATAGCATCCAAGTGCCATTTAGCGCCAAGTGCTTCTAGTCCTGTTATTCACTTGCTCAAACTACTGCATCCATATAAGTGTTTGCTTCAACTTATAGACCCATGCACTGAAGCTTTGCCAGCTGAAACATACTTTTTAAAATGGGAAGAATACTGCGGCAGGACATTTCTGACAGAATTTAAAATGGAGACTATCACTTAAAGTTGCTCTAGGTTTCCATAGATCATCTTATATTTACATTGGTTCATTTGAGAGACTTTTATCCAGAGCAATTTACATAAATGAATACATACAACACATCTTGTAACAGCTACGTTACAACTGTATACATGTTCTGTATGTATTGTCTAAGGTATATATGGACTATGAAGAAGAAATGTAAATCAGCCATCAGGATGTGTCCATGTTATTTGGTTCATTGTTGATCAGGTGAGAGTTTCTGTGGGGGAAATCTTACTATGGATCAGCATTATAGGCAGCTCTCCCCTGGAGCTGCCAACAGGGACCTCAGTGACCTTTTTGCCCTGTCTTCATCTCTCCCTTCCTCTAACCCCAGATTCAACCCTTCCTATTGGCCGAGTTCCCACTGATCCCCAGCCTTAATTACTGCTCTTGCGAAACTGCAACTAGCGTCGTGGCAGTGTGCCAGCCTCTACAGGTGGAATCTATGACGTTCTCTCTGCCATCCTCTCCAAAGAACAGACCCCTCTTTATTCTTCCTCCTCTCTTCATCACTCCCTGTATCCGTGCCCCCCAACCCCCACCTCCCCCCCGAGCTTCACTGGACACAACTGCCTACTGTTGAGATCATTCCACAATGCGTCTGAGCAAAACAAAAAGGATAGTTGGTGATCTTCGGTTAGTTAATATTGAGAAAGAGAGAGAGAGAGAGGGGCAGAATATGCATGCACGCAGTTAACCTTCCTTAAAAGAACATGACGCAGAATAGAAAGTGAAGGCTCTAAAGCTGGTAAGAAATTGGCAAGAGGAGGGACAGAGCGGGAGAGTTTTCTATGCAGCTTGGGTCACTTGAGTCCAGCATATTTGAGCTTTTAGTTCTCATTTTCAGGCAGTTCATCCGTGGATAGACCCTGCGCACCACAGCTCACTGGGTCCTGAGTGAAATCTCTAATTGCAGTTGTGGCGTTACGCATCAATGGCTTGAACCCTGCCTAAGTCCCCAGGCTTTTCTAATGAGACATCCCGGGAGTGGCAGGCTTGATCAAGGCAGCTGTCTGTTTGTTTAAGTGGACTGGAGGCTAAAGGGAGCTGGTGTGAATGTATGTCTGTGTGGAGCGGTGGGAAAGGGTTTTTCTTGTTTTGGTTTGGGTTTTTTTTTTTTGCTTTTTCCCCTGAAGCCAAACGATTTTCTGCAGTGCAGTGCATATGACCCGTTTCATGTACTTTATATACGCAAGTGATGAACAGCTCCTCTGAAAATGAGAAGTCGATCAGAGAAACAAATATCTACAAATTTAGGATCAGTTTTTGATGTTTCTTAACAAGTCACTGATTTTTGAAAAAGATTTCAGCACTTTTTGCTGAGGTTCATGTCAATAAATTGTTCATGCTGTTGATGGCCTCATATTTGGTGTTCCCCCGTGACAGATATCACTTATCGCTGCATTTTCTGCTTGGTTTACAGTTTAAATACACCTCCTGGCACCAAAGTCAAGCTTCTGGGCACTGTACAGGTGAAGAACGGCTTCCTGCTGTTAGACGATTCAAAGGTCGCTGTGCTCGGAGGGGAGGTTGATCACATGATTGAAAAATGGGAGTTGCAAAGGGTGAGGGCGGTTTGTTCATTAGAAAGTGATCATTTTAACAGCTCATGCCTCAGTTTATTGTAAAGTGTTTCTCAAGCACAATGCTAAAGGGTGCTGTATATAATCACTGATTTATGTATACAGTGAGTCCCAATAACTATTAGAGCAAGCTGTGTTACATAGCAGAGTTTTGGCTAAGGTACTTTTATGAATTTTTAGATTTGCTTTGTTCCCACCAAATTCATATTAGAATTTCTGTTTACATCAAAAACTATATGAGGTGTCTGCTGAATTCCTTCTTACTATAATCTTATCTCCATCAGAGTCTTGCCAAACACAGTAGGAGTAACATAGGAGCAGAAGGTGGACCTCCTCCATTTGTTCCCTTTGGGCAGGTAAGAACCCACCTCTAAATGTGCGCTGTCGCAGTGCAAAATCTTCAGAGCAAAGTGTAACCCTTTTCCAAATAATTTATTTCTGCTTGATTGCTTCATGTCAGTTATTCTTTTTGCAAGTGATTTCTGAAATGGGAGGAAAGCAGCACATGTTGAAATGACAAATCTGTTAGACTGTAAAGTTACTCTTTCAGAAATTGCTGTTTGCTCTGGTTACTCCTCAGTTCTTCTTTCCGTCCCTCAGAAATGTGTGCGGAAGGAGGCAGTGGACAGTCGGGAGCTGGATCAGAGGAAAACTTTGCAGAGCGCCAACGCTGTGAAAACTGCTGATGAAAACGACGAGTTTGAGAAACAGAGGACTGCTGCAATCGCCGAAGTTGCCAAGAGTAAAGAGGTGACTACCTGAGATTTAAACATTTTGTCATTTAGTAAAATTTTGTAGGGATGAATAAAAATCTTTTTCATACAGCAAGAACGCATGACTTATTCACTTATATACATGTGTATGTGTGTGTGTATGTGTATACATCATGTATATATAGCTAACATTGTTATAAATATCTCTTAATATAGTCAATATTGTTAATATTTACTTTTTATGACGGGTGTACTGGTTTTGTTTTGAAAACATTTTTTTTCCCTTAACTCTTGCACTCAGTAGCAATCCAGTAACTGTTCTGTAAATTATGTTTACGTTCTGATTAACCAGATCCTACCATACCCATGAAACTGTCATTGTGTTGCTGTGTGTTCTAAACCTCAAAGCATATTTTTCAAAGCCATAATAAACACTGAAATAACTGCATACTAACTGCATATTAATATTGTTCAGACACGTACGTTTGGAGGAGGAGGCAATGCTGGAAGCAATCTCACCAATCCTGTCACCACTTACAAGAATCGAGACTCCTATCAGAAGAGAAGAGAAGAGCGAGAGAAGCCAAAAACGGAAAGCAAACCAGACGGAATGTACAGAGAACTGGTGAGAGGTGTTTGGAAACCTTTATGCATCTACTCGTTTTCATAGTGGTGCAGGTTTGAATTAGGGAAAAAAAAACAGTGGTCTGGATGTGTAAGATGGTGAGAACATGAAAAAGAGTGGATAATTTCTTTGCTTAGGAAAGAAGATGAATGGAGTTGTTGATGTCGCTTTTTCGCTCCCTTCACATCCACTCATACTATTTATTCCAGTTTCTCTCTCCCATCCATTTTGTCCGTTTGTTTGCTGTTTGTTCATCAGGTGGATGAGCGAGCTCTGAGGAACATCATGGAGATGGGCTTTAATAAAGAGGCCGCTCGACAGGCTCTCCTTGACAATAACAATAACCTGGAGGTAGCGCTCAACTCCCTACTGACCGGATCTGGCCAGCACAAAGCACCTCCGGCCGAACACAGCCGGCCTCCGCCCAGAGGTACCATCCTCACCTGCTGACCTTTCATCTCAGAATCCCAAAACTACAACACCTTACACGTGGCCATGAACTCGGGCTTGAAGTTAGAATCCTTAATTTGGCGCACAAAAAAAAGAAAAAGAAGTCCACATGAAAATCCCACCCGAAAAAAAACAAAAACAGAAAAAACAATGCTTTGAGCACAAAGCCAAAAGGAGCAAGACTGATTCAGAATTCAAAAGCACAAAGCTTCATAACAAAGCCATCTCATGCATGGAAAAGGCTTAAAAGCTCAAATCTTGAATGCGAAACTCAAACCCAAACTGTAGAGGCTAGAACTGGAGTCTTGCTTTCAGAACTACAAAGACAACGCTCTGTGTACTGATTTTTTTCTTTTTTTTCCCCCACCAAAAATCATGACTGACTGGCTTAATGCGTAATTATGACACAAGGTCCTGTGGTAATGCAGACCCTCACTTGTCTCTTGGCAGGCAAAGGGAAAGGTCGGGGGAGATCCAGGCAGGAGGAGGACGAGGAGGGTGGAGGGCGACCGTCTGGGCCAAGCACTCTCTTTGACTTCCTGGAGTCAAAGATGGGGGCATTTTCCATTGATGGTAAAAGGATCTCTTCTCAGTTTGTCCTCTGTTCCCTATGTATCTTGTTCAGTTTTTGTATATCTTGTCAATGGAGGGTTAACTGTCAACAAAACATGTTTGTTTAATTTAAAAACCATGACCATAACTCGGTGTCATTTTCCTTGAGGAAATGTGACAGGATGAGAATTAGATCCGCGGTATGAAGTACAGATGTACTGGCTGCTAAGTCTCTTAAATCTCTCTTTTAGCATCACTGCCATTTGAAGAACCTTTTAAAGTTGTCAGCTCCAACCCATCATTTTGACTAAATCCTGAAGGCATTGGAGCCATGACATACTTTGCCAGTCATGCTTGTGCGTGTTCATTAGTCCAGCCTGTTTGTCAGTGCGCTGTATTGCATGTAAATTTCAGTTGTTCGTAGAGGTGGAATAACCCGATCAATGTTTGGAAAAGTACACTGTTCATCCAGAGTTGTTGCATAAATGGGCTTCCGTTGTAGGAGAGTTAGACAGATGGCAAGTCTCAATTGAGGACATTAAGCAGTTCAAAAAAAAAAAAAAGTTCTATTAGACAGCTTGTCTTAATTCTCTGACTTTAGGGTTTGTTGGCAAGAGGCAATTGACATATGGTTTGCCAAGGAAATGAAGGGGGCTAATATAAGAATAAAATGTGTTTGTTTTTGGCAGGCAAATCGTTTTGGTATTTCGCTGTGGATTATGATGTGGTCTCACATTCATTTTCTGTATCTTCAGCAGACCAAAACATTTTGGAAACTAAAACATTCTGTGTAATGCACTGTGTTTTTATTTGGTTTTTTTGTTGTTGTTTTTTTTTATTCTTGTTGTTCTCTGAATTCTCACTCTAGAGTCAAAGACCCAGCCCCCACAAAAACATCAAGAACATCCAAGCAAGATGAGCTTCCCTAATGCAGATCATTTTTCCAAAAGTGCCTTTCAACCCAAATATCCTCCACGAAATGAAGGCAAGGGTCAGAGGAACGACAGACCTCCACGCTTCCAGAGAGATGGGGAAGGCTCCAAACCTAATGCAGACTCATCTCACCCTCCCCCCTCCTCCTCTGCACCGGTGCAAGGTCAGAAGTGGAGGCGAGGGGAGAAGCCAGGGAGAGGGGCTCCAGACAGGGTACAAGAAGAAAGACAGGAAGGAAAGAGCGGACAGATGAACCCTCCGTTCCCTTCCTCAGCAAACCCACGGTCAAGAGATCAACAAGGGTCATCTGGAAACTTCCAGCCAACACCCAGGGACCACGGAACCATCCATCAGGACTCCCAACACAGCGCTGTATCTGGAGGATATCACCAAGAGTCAAGAGAGTATGATGATCGGCAGCGGGCAGGAGGGTCCAGGGTTTCGCAGCGTGGTGTATCTGATTTTCCTCCATCTAGAAAGGGACAGGCGAATGGGGGGTCTGGACCCCGACCAGCGGAATCAGCTGGTATGGGGCAGGAATCTAAAGGGAGGCCAGAACCAAACAACCGAAGGAAGGGGAGGGGCGAAAGGCCTAACGTGGACAACGTAGGTAACTCAAATTCTGTGCACCAATTAGGAGGTAAAGACTCGACAGTAATACAAGATGTGGGACTGATCCAGCCTTCAGGGGGAAGCTTTACTTCACATACACATCTCCAGAACGGGGTTTCGGATCATAAACGGACTGGTCCAATCAAACCGAACTCCTCTGCACCACCTCACAAGAATTCCAGTTCTCATAACTCTGCACCCAAGAAGAGGTCAGGACCAATCAAAGGTCAACGGGGCCCAGAGCAAGGTCACATGGCAGAGACTGGTAATCTGGTAAACTGGAAACCTGGAGACCAGTGTCTTGCACTTTACTGGGAAGACAACAAGGTTAGTGAAAACCAGTTCAGTTCGGTGTGTTCTAGTCAGGGTCTCACACCTCAGTTGCACAGAAACATTGTTCAAATAAATGAGTGTCTATATGAAGTACCTCTTATATATCCCCTCTGTTACTTATCGTGTGTAGTTTTATCGGGCCAGAATCGATGCTGTGCACCCGTCTGGATCGACAGCTGTGGTCGTTTTCAGTGATTATGGGAATTGTGAAGAGGTTCTTCTTCACAATATTAAACCTGTACAGATGGACCTGTGGGTAAGAACTTCACATATTACCACTCATACTTTTCATTCATTTAGTGCATGAAACATGACTATACCTGTGTTTATACACACACCATGATCAAGTGGTTGTTTTAGCAGGCCAAATTGAACACTCGCTGCCAGTAGCTCTCTAAGTCAATCTTTATCTTCTAGGTGCAGCAGGTGCTTAATCATTTTAAGAAAAAGTACACATTTGGTGGATCTTCCTATTTTGAAAATCCCCTTGTTTTGTTCAAAATCATTTTGAAATTCAAAGCTGATTTGATCGATTTGATCTTTGGGTAATTTAAATTGTGTACATAATATGCGGTTGACAGGAAGAGGATGAAGTTTACTATGAGAATTCTCTAGAATTCCGCAGAGGAGGGGACGGGCAGCCACGGCGAACGCGGCCAACTCAACAGTATTACCAACCACCCAGAGCGAGAGACTGAGCATACACCACACATACAGGTGAGCCAGGCCCTGGACTTTTCTGGCTTAAGAAGAGCATTGTGTTTCTTTAATCGACTGGCTGTGGTCATAACAAAGTGCTGAACGCAAAGAAAAGACGACGAACAGAACAGCGCTGCAGTACTCTTTTCCAGTCTACAATTTGAAAATCAGTAGTACAATGCTATTTTCCAAGACACAAAAGAAAAATTTTAAAGGTTATTTAAAGGAGTGGTGGTCTTTTCTGACACACCCAATGTACCACATACCCAGTTACCCCAGTGTAGCATGACCACTTGACTTCCACTGGGCATCTCCAGGTAGTTGGCAGCCAGCAAGCACAAATATACATTTGACACAATTTCCGGAATGAAACGGTCAACCAAAAACACCATCTGGCCTCTGCAACAACGGGGGTTATCTTTAGAGTTAGTTTCCTAATCATTTAGACTGAAAAACAGATCATCAGAATCCCAGTTGCCCACAACACGGATACATTAATTTCAATTATTGCTTCTCTCCTGGTGGCATTGTGAAATTTCTGTACGGATGATTGTTGTGGATGTAATAATATGACCACGGCCAGCGACCGTGGTCCCGGAATAGGCAATTAGACCCGTGTCTGTTTCCATTATCCACAAGTCAAAGGCGTTAATAAAGCCTTGTGATCAACAGTTGCCAGGCGATTCCAGCGTCATTATTAAAATGAGCAGTTCTCTGTGTTGGGCTGAGTGGGTGCTGAGATAATGTCTTCATGTGTCATTTACAATTTCCTTTTTTCTCTGTGACAATAATTTCTCGTCTTAATATGATACTAGTTATTGCACAACTTGTGTTCATGACATTTAGGAGGAAGTGAAATAAATTATCGACTGGATCTATGTCTGTTCCCTTAGGCAAATTTTCCCAGGAAAACTGATGGCAACTAATCAGATGAAGACTGCAGCTGGAAACTCACTTCCGCATTATTGTTCTCTTCTGTACTGGAGCGGCTGAGATGCAAAATCTTCCAAGGGCTTGCTGCACACGTAGCATAAATTAAACCTGGACACACAAACTACTGTAATTTGTAATGCAAATGGCTGTTGTACATGGTAAAGATTTGTAAAATATTGATGATGAGCATAAAAGCGCTTCACCCCTTTTTTCTTTTGTGTGTGTGTGTGTGTGTGTGTGCGCGCGTGCTTGGAGGGGGGGGGGGGCGTGGTTCATTTCTTTGATTTTATTTTTGTTGAAATAACATTAAAAAATGGCTCAAAGTATATATTTTTTTATGAATCTGCAAATGTGATTATTTGCAGACTATCAGAGCTTAATCAACATTTGGAACAGAGGCAGGCATGATGTTGTTTGCATACAAACTCTGACACTGGACACTGATCTCTGGTTAATATTCAATGGGGTTTAATTTGCACCTGTACCCGTGTAGCATCTGTCGCAGGCTGTTTGCTGTTTTTATTAATTAACTTATGTAGTAATTCAGATATAATTTGATCGGTGACTCATTCATACTAATTCTGGTCTATATAACCATCTTAAACCAACTAAGTCTATGAAGACTCAGCACAACCCTAAGTTATGGACCGAGTCAATATTGTTGATGGGAAATCCTGTGTTGCGTATCGTTCGCTATCAGTGTTCATCAGACCCCTTGCCATCTCTTGGAGTTCATTTGTAGTAAGCAGTGGAGCAAGCACAGAGTAAGTCGATCCCATCCGCCTGAAACGGAGATCCTGGCAGTAGGGGAAAGAGATATCATTTCCTACATTACAAAAGGAATTATTGACAGATTCTAGGGCCTAGACTTGCATGAGCCCCCTCCTCACTTATTCAGGTACACACATCTTGGACATCAAAGACAGAATGAAATATCGTCTCCAATCCATATTCAGTAGAGACGGGTCTGAGATCAAGGGACTTGGACCAAGTGTCTATAATAAAGTAGTCTAGTCAGTTTCGGCTCTTGGTTAGAATACATAAATCATTCATACATTGTAATATGGACACCGATCCTGACTGGCTGGAAGTTGAGTGGTCAGGGTCTGGGCTTGATTGAGCAACTGTAGTTCTACACTTTTACTGATTACAGAGGACAAATTAGGCTAGGGGTGGGATGAGGTCTTCTTGAGTAGAAATAGACAAGTCTTGATCCAGAAGAGCACATTAATATAGTTTAAATTATTGAAAGGATGACAGCAAATGAGCATAAAATGTACTTTTACATTACATCTTTCTTAATTTAATGTCCAATGGGAACTGACACTAGGCTGGCAGAACTATGATGACCATTACGATAGTAATACCAGTATTATTGTATTATATCATTATACCAAAATTATATTATTATTACAATGATGTCCTGTGGCCCTCTCTATTGCTGGCAGGTTCCATTAAATATAGCATCTGAGATTGTGATGCCTAATCGTATCCTGTTCATTTCACAGAAGTTACTTGTCATACCATCCAGACAAATTAGAATTAGAGCTTTACAAAATCTGTTTTAGTCAGCTCAGTCTCCCACGAAAACGTGAAGCTGACCTAAACTATGAAAGTGATGTCTGTACGAAGCTGGTATGACACAAATCCCTTGAATTACCAGCATTTTTTCCTCACTGGAAACAGATTCCTCTGCTATCTACCCAGGATTTTGGCCACGTGGCTTCCTATATTATGACAGCAAAATAGTTTGCGTGCATGCTGCCAGAAGAAGAGCCCGTATTCATGCTGATGTTGAGTTATGTTTAGGATGACAGTGCAAGGACCCCAAGATGAATGTCCAATTAATGTCCAGTGTCGATCACACACTCTGTAAAGTTTAGGCAAATGTAAGTGGATATTGTTGTTTACGTGTGGTTCAGGAAAAGCTGACTTCCTTGAGTTTTTCACACAGGGTTCTCACACTAAGCGACATGAGAATGCACTAACCGTGTTTAAGTGGATCAGTGAAAACTACGGGCATGAGATCTCATTTCCCCTCTCGATCAGATTGGCTTTCACTTTGCACAAAGGCATTAGCCTGTTGCTTTTTGTGTGCAGTTGTGAGCTTTTTTTTTTTTTTTTACAGGTTTGGATGGAAAACCTCTTTTTTTGTTATTTAATTACAAATCTACAACATTCCATCGCCTTTACTGGCAAAGGAACAAGAAGTAAAACTGACATTTTATACCTCGCACACACTCCTACCGACTTGCTGGTTGGACATAAACAGGATTTCTGGCAGGTTTTTTTTTTTCTTTTTTGTCTTTTTCAGCCCATCTCCCACCTGGTTCTGTTGCCTCTTCTGTTCACAAAGAGACTGCAGAATGTTCCCTGATCTTTCAGCGCCCTGGTCTATCTGTCCCCTCCTCCTTATACTCTTCCCTTCCTCTCTTCATCTCTCTCTCTCTTTCAGTGACTCTCATCTAACTCACTCTTGCCTGTCTGTCTCTTTTGAAAGTACAGTATTGCCAAAGCAGCTTTTCCCACAAGGTTATCATTCATACACCACGCCCCATGTTGTGAATGAACAGCATTGCCAAATTGCCAGAGCAATTTTTTTTTTCGCCTTGTGATCACAGCAGCAGCCCTCCCTCCCAAGTTCCCCCTTCTCTGTCTCTGTGGATGTGGTTTTCTGATCTGTAAAAGGGTCTTTTAGGCCCCACATTGACTTTCACATGCAGCTTTCTCCCACAGTCATCCTTCGAAACACGATAAGGTGCCGTAACAGAAGGAGGAATGCTTTTCTGTGCCTCATAGGGGAACCTCCTTTACCTCAACCACCACCTCCCCTGACTCCTCTCACAGTAATATTCTCTCTTTCAGTCCTCCAACTTTGCCCTAGACTTAACTAACGCAGTGTGACCATGGTGACATATGAACCCTGTGCTTCAATTTGTGCTGTCTGTTTTTCCCTCTTCCCAAGGGAGGGACAAGGAACAGCATAGCTATAGGGGTGAAGGGGGTGAATTAAAGAGCAACTCATTCAGACCATAATGGATACGTATGCTACGACAATATATGGGACTGGGGAGGGGTGTCCAGTGAGACAGTGAAGCAGAAACCTTTTACCTACTTCAGTGGAACTTCATAGAGTGGGAAAGGAGAACAAGAAAAAGAACTTTTGCAAAGCTCTCAGATATCAGTGTCTTTTCTCTCTCAATGCAGTTGCCCTCCCACTAAGTCCCTTAAACATTTAACATTTAGTGTTAATTTGCTCGACTGCAAAGGTGCCAAGTTCATAGAGCTATAATTTAACAGGATGTTTAATGTATAGTTGAAACACAACCTCTGTTGCACATCCCTCTATGAGACATTTATTTGAAAATTGGGTCACAATATAATTCAGAGGAAATGTTGGCTTTTTTTTCTCATCAGTTAGATTTAGTTTTTCCTATTTTTTTTCTTGCACTTTGAAAATTCAGAAAAGTGATAAAATGTCGTCCAGGCTAAAGTCTGTTTTGACTAAACCCCAATGACCCAAAAAGATGTTTTGAACTCTTTGCACTCTCTGACCCTTAAGAAGACTTTGAAGAGTTTATGGAACCTGCTGAATGCAGTAAAATGAACACGTCCTTCTTGCCATGTGGTACATTCTTCTCTGGAGACATCAAGGACTGCCAACATGTGGTGGCTGAAGGGCTGTCATGAGCAGATGAGCAGAGAGAGAGAGAGAGAGAAAGAGAGAATTGCACTGACCCATGGCTTGATTTACTTGACTTAATCCTGTAAACCTCCTGATGGAGCAAAAGGCTTCTATAGCACAATTTCACTTGGAGCCTCTGCACACAACCAAGAAAATTGATTGTAATATTTAATTATCGATTCTGTCTAGAAGCGCCACCTGTCCATGTAGACTCAGTTTCTCTATTTTCTGCACTAATGGTTTTAACACAAGTCCTCAAGTTCCATAACACACCTAATTAGTCCTTCACCCTGGCACAGTGGGAATTCAGTCAGATGTTGTACTGAGGACCTTAGACAAAAACAAGTGCCATACATAGTTTTAAAGATGTTTTTGCATTTTTTAAAAAACAAAATAGAGAATAGGTCAGATGAGGATTGAATATGGCAGGTTTTCCATGTAGCAGTGTGAGCGAGGGTACAATCTGCTCCTTAGCTTATGGCAGAGGTTAAAAGAGGCGAGGAAAGATTCTGTTTGCTGAAGATAAAAATGTTTACTGTGGGAAAGGAGCCTTCATGGGTTTGGAGAGAGCCATCCTCAGGCCATTCCTCATCCTGGCTCTTTCTGAAGTGTGTGCATGTGAGTGTCTGTGGTATGTGTTTGCACTATCTCTGCCAATGTGGGCGGGGATTGCTTTAAGCATGTGTGTGTGTGTTCATGTGTTTGTGCGTGTGTGTGTGTTCATGTGTGTTCGTGTGTGTGTTTGTGTGTGTGTGTGTGTGTGTGGTGGGCAGCAATTGCTTTAGGGATTGGGTGGAGGGGGGGGGGGGGGGGGTATTGATAAACACGCAACGGATCTGGACGCAAGTCAGGATGAATTTGTGGTGCAGGGACAGCAGGAGAAAACATCAAATTTCACTGCACAGCTAGGGCCCATTTCCTACTAAGAAAAGGACTTGGAATAAGGAAATGAGTAGTTTTACAAAATACAAAAAGATGCATGGAATTATCAGCACACGAAATTGAAAGAGTTGCTGAACTACAGCCTTATCTGGCTCTTCATGTACTGAACAATCAGATGACATTTGGTTTCATTCTTTTGTTCTCAGAAAGGCTTGTTTACATGTCATGCTGAGAGGAAGCCATCAGTAAAGGACAACTTAAAAGGCCTTACTACAAAGCATGAAACAGAGAACACAATGATTTAAAATCTATCTTTACAGGCAGACAGTTTTGTGTGGCAAACAAATGCCTGCCTTCTGTTTTTAAAGAAAAGGCAGCTGTCAAGCAGATTTTAGATAATGTAAAACATACTTCATATTCTTTCATGTCTTTCATCTGCACTCTCAGTATAATTAAAAAAAATATTGCCCAATATATCTTTTTATTAATGCACTACAGCTCACATTTAATTCTGGAACCTTCTGCAAAGCTTCTAATATGAGTATTTAGTATGAGTCATGGATGCTGAAAATATTTAGCTCCTATAAGCACTAACTGGAGCTGAGAAGGAAATAGAATAAGCATATGATTAGCATCCATTCATATTTGGTTCGTCTGGGTCTGAGGTCTTTACTGCTGGAGTTGCTGGCTTTCTCTAGCTCTGTTTGAACGCTGGGCCCATCATGATCGGATTAGCTGAGACTACAGTAGCAGAGTTACCTCGTAGCGTGAATGCATCAAACTAATGAATAAAAAGAAAGATGTGATTCTGGGAAAAGAACTGTGCGTGACGTAAGACTTGATGAATATTTAGCACGGCTCCTGAGGGTACCTCATCCCTCTGTAACTAATCAAGGCGCCGATGCCATGGTTGGTCCACATAAATCTGCAGGATACCCAGACAATGTGTGAGTCAGAACTAGGCTATAATGTATGTGCTGAGGGAAAAATCGTGATCTTGTTTAGCTCTGGATGCTGAACACACATAATTTATGAGGGGTTGGGCACCAACAACAATGCTTTTTACAACCAGTCAATGCAAAAAAGATGCTTATGATTGTGTGGATTGTGGAGTCTTGCGTGACCAGTATACAAAGTTAATGTTTGATTTTTGTGTTTTTCTGATACAGTGGCCAGTCTCCAAGTGCTTAATTGAGACGCTGTCCTCACTTTGTACTTGTTCTGTTGATGCATTCAGACTTGTCAGTAGGAAAGAAAGAAATAAAATCTCCAGTGTTGAGTAAACAAAAAAATAACTGAGGTTTCAAGAAATCTACACTTATTATGTGTGAATGCTTCACTTCACTTCACTTCACTTCACTTCAAGCATTTTAATCTGTCAACTTTTCATTGTTTTAATGAAGGACTAACCTCACTGCTTTGTAAAGTGTACATCAATCTCTGCCTGGTACATGCGATTTTGTAATAATATCGTCAGTACCACCAACTTAACTGTGATCAAATCATTTTGTTCATATGACAGACTGGTTGGTGCAGTTCTTCATTACTATATATACCTAACTATGTGGTCAGGTTAGATTAAAATACTTGCTGAGAAGTCTTGAACTGAAATATTTAAAACAGGACGTAACATTGTAAATGTCTGCCAGCAGGGTTTTTGCCATCGAGTTACTTTCAGTTCATGATATCTCTTCACTGTAAGGTGGACTTTGATGATATGAGAGTTGGTAAGGTCATTAATCCAGTAAGGGTGTTCACATAAGATGCCAAAGAATACTGAATGGATGTTAGCATCTCCAACTGTTAGGCAACAGGTGAAAAGGAGCAGTCTCATAAACAAGGGGGAAATTTAGTCCAATATCATTAAGTGATGCCTTTATAAGCAAGAATATGAAACATTATATTAAAATGAGTTTTTATGAATGTATCTATCTAGTCTTCTGATAGAATGTTCAGTACAGTGTTCTGTCTCACCTCAGCATAATACATGTATCATAATAGTACTGAAAAGTTCTGAAATAGGTCATGCTACTGCATACTTGTTTTCAGCACCAAATGTAAACCAGTATAGTATAGCGAATCCGTAATAATGCAGGAGTCAGAAATATTATGAGTACAGATTTCCTTTTGGAGACCAATGGGATGATCATAGAAATCATATAACTGAAAAAGATTGAATCCTGAAACATTGAGGAGGGAAAAATGAATAAGACACCTTGACTGCACCTCATTATAGTGTCATGACTGTCCCTTTGGGCCTTTTGTGTGCATTGTGTTTGTGCAAAGACTGAGTAGCCCTGTAATCATTGCAGCTGGGATGAAACCAAAAAGGACTGATTTATGCAATTTTCTCCTAAAACATGTAATAGATTACCTGTCATTTGTTTCCTAAATTAGTTCAAATCATCTGCAGGTCCACTTAAACTTTCTGAATTGTGCGAAAACCATTTCAACTGCCAAACAAGAAGCACATGAGGTCTGTGGTTTATTTAAATGTTTTGCCAAAGCAGCAGACCATATCAATAGAGGGTCAGTGAAGGTTAAGTGTGTTTCTTGACCGTAAAATGAAATGCATTTGTGCAGGCACCGTGAGCATGTGACAATTTCAGTGACTAATGGGTCACTTTACAGCAGTGGTGGGAGTATAGCTTTTCAGACAGATGTAAATCTTGCCTTCGTGTATAGATCTTGATCACTGCCACCTGTTCCATCATGGATTTACTGGCTGTTAATGATCTAACAGGGCGCTTAATGGACTCCAGACGTCCAAAGGCTCTCGATGATTTTACACAAACTAAACCATGTTACCTTACACTCAGTTAATTCACAGACTGCACAAACAAGTCGCAAGTTGCTTTGATGGGTCAGGGAGCTATTTACTTTGTGAATTTCAAAACCCACCTTCCTTCAGCACATAAAAAATTAAAAGCAATGCACAAAGCATAATATTTAGGCTTCACTTAGATCCAAAATACCAAAAATATTTTAAGAAAGACCAAAGCTTTTTGTATGTGTTCATGTTCATAAATTTCCTTCTACTTTATATTTTCCTGCACAACGTTCAAACCTGAAATTTCACAGCTCATAAAAACAGCAGTGGAGCACAGTGTAAAGCAAATGATCTATTCGTCAAACCTTAAACAACAGGTGAAAATATGTTAACCTCTCATCATGTGGTATTTGGATCAAATGTTTGGCTTGAAGAGCCAACTAAGGACAGAAACATATCTTATTTCACTTCCTTTCTCTGTAAATGGTCTTAGGACACATTTCTACAGTTATTCTGTGACTTCACCACATACAAGTCATTGCATTCAACCACAGCCATCTTGGATTAGATGTAGCTATTGAAGAGACAGTGTCATTAAATACTTTGGTAAACCTCATAACTTTTCTCATTATGTCAAAAGACCAACAGAGACACAGCAGTAGATTATCAGAGAAGACTGAGGAAGCAACTCAGTGGCACACAGTTCAGTGTTTATTGCTCTACACTTTGATTCTTTTTCACTTGGGCCCAACATTACTTTTGCCTGGCAAATATACTTGTGAACTACTATGAAACGTATGAATCTAGACAACTGAGTGGCTCCAACTTTTAGTATCCTACCAATAACCATCTCTGAACTATACAGGGAACCACCTTGCTGTGTAATTCTTATGAATAGGTGAGCAATAGTTTCATAAGAAGTGTCATGCTGGCCGCTACTACCTAAACAGTACATACCTTCCAATCTCTGATTACAACTAGATGGGTTCACCAGATTTATTTAATCAGATAATTCAGACTTGTTTCTGAGACAAGGGATATCTCCTGTGACTCCGTCTACACTTCTAAATGCCTGTTACGAGATATATATCACATTCCAGCTTTTTATGTCTGTGAATGTGTTTATGATTCCCCTTAAAGATTGGTCTATACAGGTCTACATTTGACAGTATATACAACAGTTTGACAGCTTATTTAAGGTGATTTACTGTGAAAAACAAACAGTGAAAACAATAGTATGTTGAAAAACTGTGTCGGTGTCTAAATCTGTAAAGCTTTATAAAGAATATTCTCTGAGGGTTAAACCTTTTTTTATTATAAAGATAAAAGGCATTTAACATTGCTGATGTGGGCCATATCTAATTCTTTCAAAGTGCATTTCTTTACCAGCTGACATTTGTCATTATATCTAAAAACTTACAAGCTCCTCAGTTGGTCAAATTTCTAAATCTACTTTTTTGGTCTGTTGAGCGAATTTTGCAAACATGGCTTTTAAAAAGTGAAATGGAAAAAAAAAAGAAAAAAAAAATACACACTCAATTTTTTTAAACCCTGTCCAAGAAAATGGCATGTTTTAGTTTGACAGAATTTAAAAACATGCCTGTAAAAGCATGAAAAAAATATATATATTACATTTATCTCTGTGGGATTACTTCCAGGAATTGACTTGCATTTCTCATATATCATTGGTCATTATATGGCTCCAAATGGAGGCCCATAATCACTGTACATCAAGTTCTGGATCCATCATCATATCTTTTTATATTTCAGCCCTGAAGGTTTATGACTCACTTAAGCTCCTGGGCAGACGATTTTATACTGAGGCATCATGCAGTCTGTGTGTGTGTGTGTGTGTGTGTGATAAGATATTCATAATCTTTTGTGATTCCCATGACCTTCAGTCATACTCCGATTACCACTGAAAATGAAAGCTTGTGTAATGTCATATAACATTATTCATTTCTTTTAGAATATTACTATGTGTCATATTCAATCCCAAACAGAAAAAAAAACTGATCTATGTCATAGGCATGCTATAATCAAGTGGTAAACAAAATTAGACTGTACCTATCAATCAAAACCTTCAGAGAAAAGAAAAATTTCTAACTGAAATTTCTTTCTTAATCATTTCTGTCTACCCAATGAATAAAAATTGGTTGGCCTCAAATATGAAAATTTTTAATTCCACTGAAAGTGACTCATATAATCAGCTTTTCATCGTGATGGATATCATCGATTCATCTGTAGAGCAGCAGACTACTTGAATTATATACATTCTACTGGACATCTGGGGAGATAAAGAGAGGCAGACAAACTCTGGCATATGGTTAGTGGAAGCCTATCTTTAGAAAGGTTTTACCTGTAAAGTCCTAAGTCACAGCTGTCTGTCTTTCCGGGCCTGGCAGTCTGCCATCTTGCGTGGTAACGTTGATGTTCAACATATCCTCTGACTAACAGCGACCAGCTTGCCCACTGACGTACACGCTCAGATGCAAGTTTATAAGGAACAGCTGTCTAGTACAGGGTTCCTCGTTGCTTCCATGGTGAGATGTTTGTCCATGCTAAATTGCGAATGTAACAGTATCACGCACTTTTCGCAGGTCAGACAGCATCATGTTCATGCTGTGAACAGTCCAGTCCATCTCATCCCAAACAGCATTATGGGGTTGAGGTCTGGGGACTGCATAAGCCACTCTAATAAAGTAAACTGCCAAGTTCCCAGAACTACTCTGAGGCAGCACATGCTTTGGTGACATGGTGCATTATCCTGCTGAAAGTGTCTATGTAATGAAGGGTAAATTGTAGTCATGAAGTGGAGCACCTGATCAGCAATGGTGTTCAGATACACTGTGGTGTTCACACATAGCTCAGCTGGGCATGTCAGGAAAACATTTTATCATTACCACACCAAATGCCAACTCTGCAAGCAGGACAATGCAGTAGGAACCAGCATTTGTCAAACTACCTCACAGTTTTCTAGTGCTGGTGATCAGCTCCTCACTGGAGTCACTTCTCTATAAACCAAAGGTGAGGGTGGTCATTTCAGGTACTGGACCTGGTGCACCTGTAACCAAGTGTTGTATCACACTCAGATTCCCTGTCATTCATTTTACCCACTCAAACATTCAGTTGGCCTGTAAATGGAGCCCTTGATAATCCATAGCCATTAGACTCGCTGTCCATAAGACAGGCCCATTTTCATGGTGGTGTACCTAATAAACTGGCCACTGAGTGTACATTGTGAATTTTAATTGGACCAGCCTCTTGATATCCTCAGTGGCTGGAAGAATATTTATGACTACCACATTTAGCTGTTCATTGCATATGATATGCCCATTTGTGGGTGTGTGTGTATATGTACATATTTGGTCAGTATTGTACACCGTGGTGAACCCAGCTGTGTGAGCGTGTTTGTGTATGGTTTACAGGCATCATGTGGACCAAATGCTTCCGCAGGGATGATAATATCTGACAATATTTATTTTCTTAAGTCGGGAAGGATTTTCGTCCTCACTTGGGAGATCGTTTTTTCTAGTACCACTGTTTAAAAAGCAAAATATACTAAAATATTTGACTGTTATGTGATAGTTAATTTATTAATCTTTAATTACAGCAACATGGATGTCAAATGCAAGTTCCCATGAGGATATAAACACAAAAGCTTACGTGTGTTCTTAGGTATGCCTGCTTGAAAGTACACTTACACAATCCTCTGGCTCTCTCTCATCCCTTGGATCCTTTTATGGATCTCTCTCTCTCTCTCTCTCTCTCTCTCTCTCTCTCTCTCTCTCTCTCTGCAGTCCAGCGGCTCATGAGATGTAGTCCAGTGTGAAGCAGATGAGAGTGCTGATGAGCCGTTGAGAGTGTTCATCCCTGCGCAATCAGACACATCCTTAAGAGAATCAGTTCTCGGGGACAGCCTGCTCTGACACGGCAGCCATCCTGCTGATACGCATCAGGGGCTGGAATTAACAAGGGGCCAGTCACCAAGTCCGCTGCTAATTCCATCCGAAGCCACAGTTTTCTCTGTGTCCTTATAAGGCAATTCTCATTTAGACCCACTCTGTGAAAGTGTCAGTTTCATTCTTGCTTTTTTTGGTGTTGAGGAGGCGTAAGACTAGAGTAAAGAGAAGAAAAGAATGTCAGAATTAAAAAAAAAAAAAAAAACAGCGTAAAAGGTAGAACTCTCCATTTCTCAGTAGTATTTAGAAACACTGAAGATATCACAACATTGTCTATATGCAAGTCTGTATGTATACGTGTACATATATATATATATACATACGTGTAGGATGGATATATATATATATATATATATATATATATCCTTACACAGTGATTTTCTCGTTCAAAGCTCTTGAGCTCTTATGGGCTCTTACCTCAGATATCAGGCTCCATATAAAAAGCCCAGAAAGCCAACTGCTGGGCCTAATGGCACATAAGTCCTCTCAATCAGGAAGCTCCCATAATGGGGCTTTCAAATCTTGCCTACAGGCGGCTGTCTCACCGTTACTGTGGCAACGGCAAAGCCACAGAACACTAAACTCTTCTCCTTCTCTAGCTACTTACTTGGTCAAACAGATGAGCAACTGGAAAAAGAAAAAAAAAGATGCGTATTTTGCTGGCAGACATAAATATACTGTAGCACATACAGATCAAAGTGCCACCCTGTGTGATTCATTAAATAAATTATAACTGTAACAAACTGAGATTTCATCTACTTGTGTTGCAACAATATAAATTTATAGTAATATAAAATACAAAGTATCCAGCAGCTTTAAAATGAGTATATATATAATATAAAACAGTGATGGATATTTTTTTACATGGACTGAGTGGAAATGAAGCACATAATTTAAAGCACATAGTTTAAATCAAATCATAACTGTTACTTCAGCTGGATTGTTGTACATTCTTTGTATTCTTCATTTTGCTGGAAAATCTGTGGGGACTTGGAAAAGACAGAGATACGCGAAAATCATATTCAGGTGAGCTTCGTTATTCTTATGGTGTTAATTTGATTAGAGTTTTTTTTTTTTGTTGTTCAATGCAGTGTCACTCATGACTTAACATGCATTTTCAATCAGTTCTCATTTCCAATTCTGTTTGTTCATAGATTCAGGAAAGGCATTAGGTGAGTAATCAAATGTTGGCAGACATCTGAAGCTGTGTTCCAATGCTCCCTGTTCTATTCTTAAAATTGATTTTTTTTTCCCCTCCTGCTAATAACCGCTCTCCAAGTTTCCAGTTATCAATATCTATAAAGAATTGTAAACGAGCTTCTCTTAAAATGAAGTTCAGTCTAAATAAAAAGCAGTAGATCAGAAATGTAAGTCATAGTCTGAGGAGTTATCAAATGACAAGGGGACAGTTATGACGTTACATGCTGCTGTTCGGCTAAGCTTCATTAAAGATACAAAATAAAAGATCTCATTGAGCTGTGCTCCATACCAACAGCAGAAAACTCATGACTTGAACCAGATCGAATTACATTCATACTCCCACAAAATAATGAAATATGCCCAAAGAGGATGAAAGGAAATGAGTCACCATGGAATGTATTTTAGTGAAAGTAGCATTGTACTAGCATTGTTATCATTTCATGAGTAGAAGCATGAAAAGGAGAGTTCTCCTACATCTTTGTAGAAGCAAGAAAATTAATCTTCAGCCTTTGAACTATGTGGATATATTGAGCTGTTTTTTGTGCAGGAATCTAAAACATAATTGGAGAAGTCACATAGAGAGAGGGTTGGAGGGTTGTACTTAATTAGAGGTTGGCCCTGGAGTGTCTCTGAGCCTCTGGACTACATCAAGCTACACTGACCCTCGTATGCTTTGTAGAAGACAGTTTTGAGGGATTTTGGGTGGGAATGAGAGACTTAGTAGTTCTGCTTCTTTTGAAAACAAGACATGCTTGTTCACTGTCAATGCATGCCAAAGGAGATTTATTTAATTAAAAACACAGTCGAGACCCTCTTTGGACTCTTGTCCTTTCTTTCTCCATCTCTCTTTCTCTTTCTCTTTCTCTTTCTCTCTCTTTCTCTCTCTCTCGCTGCCTCTCTCTCTCTCTCTCTCTCTCTCTCTCTCTCTCTCTCTTTATCTCTCTCTTTATCTCTCTCTCTCTGTCACACGCAAACACACACACACGCACATGCACACATGCAAGTGCGCACATACACACACACACACATGCACAGGCACAGGCGCACACACATACATACACACACGCACACACAGGCACACACAGGTACACATATACACAGACACGCGCACACGTGCGCATATGAATGCACACATACATGTACAAATGTACCCTTACACAAACATCAACTTTCATTTAATCTCTCAGTGCACAGTTAACACTCCTATTTATCATAACCTTATAGAGCACCAAAGAGAATTTGATTATCCTCATGGGAACCGCCACCCTCTCATGCCCTCAGTTTCTCTTGTAATCCATTCAAGGTTGTCTGATGAGTCTCTTCGCAACATGATCTAGAGATGTAATAAATGCATGAATTAACATCTGATAACATCACTGGATGCATGGCAGGGATCCTGTTAAGAAAAATGGCCCTGAGGTTGCATAACTGGATTGGCAGAGTATTTAATTCCATAAGACATTAACTTCCCCTGAAAGTGTGTGAAGCGTCTCCTCCAATGTTTTGCGTTAGAAGTGTTGTCCTGGTAAATCTCACGAGGAGGGAGGGATAGGGGGGGAGGGACGGAGAGGGGGGAAAAGAGAGTAAGGGCAGAGAAAATTAGATTGCGTGACTGTGCTACTGTAAATGTGCACGCTATCACAAAACTGTGATGATTCATAACCAGTCTCTTGGCTCCCATTCTTTTTGAACTTTCTGTGATGTCTGAGTTTAGCTGTACAACAATAATTAAACAAGTTAATCAATATCACTGTGTCTAAAAGTGAATAAAAGGGGTTGGGTGGTATATGGGGTGTTGCATTTGAACTTTAAAATGATAAATTGTACTCATGTACATATATTCATAATAAGATGAATATCTCATTGCTCCATCTCAGTAACAATGATTTAAAATATGCGCCAAACCTTTTTTTCCTTTGTCATTAATTTGTTTTGCTAAAATTTAAATGTTACATCACTAATAATTTTTGGTGTGAAGAGAATTTAAAAAAAAAAAAAAAACTCCACACACAAGCACTAATGTGTCATTTTGCCAAATCCGTCATCACTGTAAGAGACATGTACAGTATGAATGGGTTCTGATGGTGCCACAGGACAACATCTGCGACATATCATACCCATCTGTTCTGTCTTCAGTTTGAGCGTGAAAACAAGTAGTCTGACCTCTAGCCCTGAACTTCATCAGCATCTATAAATGCACTGATGATCTTAATCTCACAATCAGTGACCAAATAATCCCCATTTTGCCATTGCCCTTCACAGTAAACCCAGATCTGGTCACTCTTACAACATGCACTGATTGCATACCACAAAACCCCAGTGAGACAGCCAAAACAACAGATGCCAATATCTATAGGTGGAATATAAAAACAAGATATCTAATAGCTTCAAGTGGGTCGCTGTCAACAAAGACTGCCCTGTCCCCACTCAAGACCAGACACAGACCAGCAGTTCAACAATGACAGTAAGAACTGGGTCAAACCTCCCTCATGGTCTGAGAACTGAACTGTGTCCTAAGTGGAGGTTGTTTTAAAGGGCTTTACTGAGCGGTTCCTATGGCCTGGTCAAAGCTGTAGTGTAATCAACTAAAAGGATAAACTGTATAGCTCACACCTTAGATAAGACGAAATTAGTACATTGAGCTGTTCTGGTGCTCTAAAGACGATGAGTAGTATAGCTGATGATTTTTTTGTTGTTCGTTTGAATTAACTACACTGAAACTGGTAGACAAAAGGCATGACTCACCAGACACCAAAGTTAAAATAGTTTCTGTGTACTCAAATTAGTGATAATTGATGTGTTAAATTGAGGACTTTCCCTGGCATGAACACACGTGTGGACCTCCAATCTCATTTAAAGTTGTTAGTGAGATCAGTGAGACCTGTAATTACTAATTAGATAAAGATTATTTTGCTTGCTGACTTAATTAAATGCCATATAATTAACAAAACCTGACATGCAGGCTGTAGTATGAACAGCCATCCAATCTGAGTAAATAATATTTCAACCCTTATCTGTGTGGGTAAGTGCTGAGAGATCAGTTGAAACCATAAACCACTTTCATTATGAAATTTAATAAATATGTCTTCACCCTGCTGTGGTGTGCAAGGTGGAGCAAAAGTGGATTTTTTTCAACGTTGGAGAAAAAAAATCTTTGGATGTACGGAAGATTAAAACTCGATAGACAAGTCTGTTAGTGGGAAAAATATTTGAAAATTATACATCTGAACTCTCTGTAAGTATTTATGGCCCAGACAGCCTGTTTTCACCAGATCCAGCGCTGTGTGTATTATAGCCATTGACTGATGTATGAGACCAGTCGCTGGAACATTCTTTAATACTCCAATTGAGGCTGCCCTCATAACATTATCATCAACGTGAAAACATCTGACGATTGCAATTCATGTCATTAAACAAAACACACCCACTGTCATGAAAACTTCCATCATACTCTGTTCAATGTTGTTGGTTTTTTTTCCATCATACACATTTTATTTCAATCCACTTACTCACGTAACTCAGCAACAGTCATGTAGAGTTGCTGAATGTTTACCAAACATATTCATATGGAAAGACTTTAGGGGAGGAGTTCTGGTGTCTGATTCGGAAGTACTGACCTCTCCTCATTATGTTCACCGGAGAGAGAGAGTGAAATGTTGAACTGATTGTCATTGGTAGGGTTAGTTTGTATGCAAAAATACAAGGTATCATCGGTGCACATCCAACAGAATAGAACAAGCAGAAGTTCAAGCAGGCAATGTTTCAGGCAAAGCCTTCACAGGTCCATGGTGGCACAGTTGTCCATTTTTTTTTCTCTGCCTGATGAGAGGTAGGGAAAGAAAGAGGCCGTTATAGGGAGATGGAGCAAAAAGAAATAAGTAACATAATCCACCAGAGGATCAAAGGGCTTGGTTTGGATTATTTTCTATTGCATCACAAGCCTGAAAAACCTATTAGATCAAAGGCTGAGATTTTTGGAGGCGAGGAATATGTGAATGCATTATTGACGTGGAGAGACAGCAGTGAGTAGATGGGAGAGGATTTGGTGTCATAACCACCAAGCGGGAGCCATTGGCCCACTCCACAACGGTGTAACCCAAACCTCAGTCCTATTGTGGCAGCATTTGTTTGAATTCAAGGGACAGGAAGAACAATAAGGGCAGTCTGGAAAGGGGAGCAGGCCATGACTGATAGTAATTACTTGCTGTCTACACAATTAATAATTTAACGTAATTTCAGATAGAGCACTTTCCAAAGGCAGAAAATAGGTTGCTCTCACAAAGTACAGCACATAAAGTACTTCTTTCATAACAACACCAACCAGGGGCCCCACAAAATCTGCACAGAAAGGCACTAAATCCTGACATTTATGTTTAAAAGAAAAAAAATAATAAAAACTTTACTTAAAATAGATGGTACAGATCTTTCTTTAATGGAAACTGAAAATTAAATAATAACAACATGGCGGGTTTCCCCTCAGTATCTCTCCTACTCTGCCAAGAACAGTAATCTATGACACCATGTTTGCAAGAGGAGACCCCCCACAACAGGGGTTTAAAGTAATTCTGAGGTTGAGGCGTTACAAGCAATTTCCTGTGTCTGCACCTCCACTGGGGGTCACAGGTCAAACAAAGTTCAAGTACTAATTTGAAAAGACTGGTGGAAATGGCCTAAAGGTACGGATGATTCTCACGTGATCTCAAGAAGCAGAAGAGTTGACATGTAGTAAGAGAGACTGCAGTTAGCTTTTTTTTTTTTTTTAAATTTGGCACAAGGCTGCTAAAAAAAAAATACATCCAGATATGTAATAAATAAGTATCTAGGTCTGAATTTAGAAAAGGCCACACATTTTCATGGACGTGTTTCTTTTTTCACCTATTTACATAGGCTGAGTGATTATTTGAATCTAGCCTGGTTCCAGCTCCATAGTGGCAAGGGGAGCTTTAACCTTACTATTTGATTATGAAAAAAGCTACATTGCGCAATTTACCACAGAAAAGCTCTTTTGCATAGAAAAGCTGATGTTTGTCACCTGACTGACATCAGATCAACAGTGTAATCTGATGCAAGATAAATGTTGTTGTGCAGCACTAAAAGTGAAATGCTCTAGAATTTTCTGCATGCACACACATGTAATGGACACAAAGGCAAAATTCTTTCAGCCATCAAAACATATCTTTTTGTGTAACAACAAAATTAGTCACAAAGAAAAGTACAAAATATTGTGTATCTTAGAGTTAAAAAGTAGTTCGTTAAACCTTAACGGCCTCCTCTTGGTAAGTATTCTCCTATAATGCAATAGCTAGTCCATAGGCCACGCGTCTCGTTTATTAATCAGACTTTCTGTTTGTTATTGCACACATAGTGACTCTCCATCACCTCCAGAGCTGTAATCAGGCTCTGTTACCAAAGGGCTAGTGTTACTATTTGTGTTGGTCTGTGCTGCACAGATGCAAATGGCCAAGCTGGATGCTGAAGAAGGAACATATGTGTGGTAGCAGGTGGGGAGGGATGTGGAAAGTTGATCAGCCATTGTGTGAACCTCACATTTAAGCACTTTGAGAGGAGACAGAACACTGAGGTGAAAAATTCAACACTTAGCTGTTTAAAAAATGACCTGATCATACACAGCACCATCAATCCTGGATTTTTTTTTTCTTTCTTTCTTTCTTTTTTTTTTTTTTTTTTTGTGGTTGCATGTGTCAGCATAATTTTTCTCTCCCACAATACCGTTTGGGAGTGAAACCACTGAGAATTGAACCATTTACTACTTAAGCAGTATCGCTGCAAAAACAGCCATGCAGTTTAAAAAAAAAAAAAAAGCATCTATGAGACAGTATTGATCTTATCATATTCTCAGATAAAATGCATTTATTCAGCAGTGCATTAAGCTGAATGGTGAATTTCAAATCAAATAAGAATCCCTGATAACAGGTAAAAACCAATGACAAATTGAGCTATCTCAATATCTAATAGCATTCTCCGAGCTACTTCTGTTTCCTAGGAACATGGGTGCTTTCTGTTACAAAAACCTTGTTTTCTGAGTGGACTGACCAAAACTAGCTTAACCTTAAACTTAAAACTGATCCAAACGTCTCTCTTAGCCAACCCAAACCCTCATCTCTTAACCCTTCATCTATCTAAAATTATACTGTGAGAAATAAATGCCTTGTCCTGCTTTGTCAGGTCTCCTTAACTGCTAAAGATTGTTCTTGTTACTCTAAAATAAGCAGACAGAAATGTAAGAGAGAAAAAACTGTTCTCCCAGATTAACGTGGGGAGATACATCCTCGCTTCAGAGCTTGGAAACGTTGCTCAGCTTTAACATGGACAATAACGCTAACCTATCAAAGGATTATGTTTGGAAGTAGTTTGAACTTGAAAGGCACAGTCCTGCCAACAGGCAGAGCTTCCCCGGCAGGATGTGAGTGTAATCTCCTGCACTTTGTGAGAAGAGGAAACAAAGCAAGAGCTGAGTTTACATGGGCTAGGTAGTCAGTGTCTTCATAAACATCGAATTAGTTTACGCGGTGTGGGAAAAATATCGCTTTGCATCATGATTGTGACTTTTAGAAGGGAAATTTGCTTCATGACTATTGTCTTGATGAGGTATTAATACTATGGGGACTGCTTGCTTAATTACTATGCGCTGCAAGATGTATCTGTATGTTAGGACAATGAACATTTATTATGTAGGAGACAAGGTCTCTCTGTGTCTGCAACACCTGGGAGTGAACACCAAATATTCTGTGCTCCATGAGAAAAATGATCTTATACACCTCCACACATGTCCTTGGAAGTTTTGCCTCACTGTATGAAAAGCTCTTCACTCCTTAACCTCAGTGAGAACTGCACTTCACCTCTGAGGTGTGCTTCTCCCGTGATCATGTAATAAAGAAGAAATGATTCATCACATCTGAAGTTTGTTGTCTCTGAGAATTAGCAACTCTCATCACGGAGGGCTCCAAATTTCCCTTACAGCCGGTATATGCCATGATGCAGTATGACTGAAAAATCTAACAGCAGCAGAGATGAAAAAAAAAAAAAACTTGAACCTGAGCTCCAGTTAAAACATTCAGACAATGTTCAGATATATGCTGAATCTCAAGTGGATTCCAGCTGGTGAGACAGATAAAAAGATTATCAGTTGAATCTGCCCCCAGGCAATAAGCCATGCTTCCAGGCAATGCACTGGAAACACAAATGTGATCTGTATTTCGGCAGTTAGACACTGCCAAAGTTTGCTTGTCATTGCATGAGAATGCATGCGTGTACATGTTCATGAGAACTCTAGAGAAAACAAAGAGAAAGAGAACAAGGAGGAGAGAGAAAGAATTAGTAGTTCATTAGTGATCGGAAAATTAATTACAAACTTGACATGCTATGTTGCTGTTGAATGGGGGATGGGTGCCCCATTGTTGAAGGTATAGTCAAGTAGCACGCCCGCAATGGTGTATATCATTTAATAGGACACTGAAAAGAACATTAGCCACAAACAGGAAGAAGTGTGTGTTCAACTTCACCAGGTTGAGGAGGATGTTGTGTAAGAGAAATATTTAACAATGAAAGTTGTTAATCAATCCAAATTAGGTACAGCTGAGGGAAAATAAGCCACCTCACTGAGCTAACACCAAAACAAAAGACAAGGGAAGCCCCACTCAGGCTTAAACAAAACAGCAGTCAAATGGCTGAAGTTATCAAATTATTTCAAACACTCAGTAGCTACCAGTGATCCAAATATGTAGCATTTTCAATTATATTACTGAGAGTTTAACATATGTGGGTGGTTTTATGTGGTGCATAAATAGCAGATAATGATTTTTTTTTTTATTGATAAACCTATAGCATTAACCAAACTCATTTCATTTCAATCCTAATTTGACAACACTAAATTGGTGGTTGTTTTTTCTCTTGCTGTTGTTGCTGTTATAACATGCACTTCAGTTAGAAGATACCAATCACAATGAGTAACTTTTCTTTTCTTTCTTTTTTTTTGTAGACTGCGTGACTTGGACAACAGGGTTAGTGTATCAGTCATCTCTATTCATTGAAACAGTTTATCACTAAGACAAAGTTTTTAACAAAAGGACATGAAAGGAAAGCAGATCCCAACATGAAAGCAAAGCAGATTGTTTTGACTTTTGAAAATGCAATAAATGTAAAAAAAAAAAACATACTCTCTGCCAGGAACACTCTTCAACATGAAAAAGAAACGATGATCAGATAAGACTGATGGCCCTTTCTTGTGTTGTGGGTAAAATAATTAATGGCGTAGGGTGAGAAAAGCACAGGAACGAGAGAGTCATTCATACAACTGTCTAACTCTGTGTACTTTCCAGTTAGGTGATGTCAAATCTGTCGTATCATGATACACGTTATTTCACTCAGTGTAACGCCCTGTCGATCGGAATCATCAAAGAAGCTCAAGATCATAAGAAAATAAAGCACTTTTAATTGTCTTCTATTCTTTGTTTACATAATAACAGGAACATTAAGTTTAAAAATGCTACGGTTTTGAGGATGTGAGTGGTGGTGAGGTCTCACAAACAGACAAAAAAACCAAAAGTCTTGGCCAAGTGGAAATGGAGAAGATGGGAGTGCACACACTAATGCGTGAGACAGCAAGTGCATGTGAGAGCAAAAGAATGATTCCACAATAGCTTCGAACCACAAGGTCATTGCACACCAGCCTAGTATTACAAATATATGCAAACACAGTTTCCTATCAAATACCTACATCCACAAATGCGAGAAAAATGTCCAATAATTTGTTAAGCCTTGGAGCAACACCTGAGTAATCATTGCAATATTTCATGGATAAGTCACATCATTGTACAAGAGATTTTTATCTTTACATTTGATACAGTAAGTCCTTGATTCCATTAGACTGCAGTTACATGGGGAAAATTATTTTCAAACAGCCAGTGAGAACATATGGAGACAACATCTATTGATCCAGTAATCATATATTAAAGATAATAATTTATACACAAAAAAAATGCCAATTAGTTTAACTGATTTTTGAACAGCTAAAAGAATGTCCAATGAGGAGGCACACTGCACTGTCAAGATAATTAACCCAGGGCATAATGAAAATAGTCTAAGCCATTGTGATATAATACAACATTAATTATTTGGCCAAGAATTTCAATGTGGATCTGTTCAGGAAAATTAGACATAGGTTTGTGACAACTCCTTTCTCTTTTATTAAAATATTTTGCAATTAAGTTACAAAATGCAACACGTACAAAATATACATAATTATGTGTAATATAATGCTATTATATTATGCATATCAGAGTTCACCATTATGTCCCTAGTAGAACAGGATCTAGTTTCATTGCATGCAGCTTTGTAAACAGTTTTGTTGGGCAGTAAACAGGTAAAGTCTCTGCAGGCAGATATCATAAATTTGAAATCTCCTGGGCCTTTTTATCTGCTGCCAGTAGGTCACAGTTAATTTCCCCTGAAGTCTCAGGCTCTGATCTCTTCTTTTTATGCTTTTTTAACTTACAGCATATGTATGTGCTCAATGAGACCACCACCAGAAGCAGTCCCAGGCAAATGACTGACAGAGTGATCAGTACCAACTGGCAGGGGAAAAGCTCTTTCTCCTTGGTAATCTTCTCTGGTTTTAATATTGTAGGTTCATTTTCTATGTTTTCTCGAGTGAGCAAGCTCTGAATATAACTTTCGTTGCTCACAGTCTCATTGACAAACAGGTTAACCAGTACTGTAGAATGGAGCGGTTCAGGTTGACCGTGGTCACTGACTTTGACCAGCAGACTGTAGAGACCCCTGTTGCTAAGTGCTTTCCTCAATGTAATGTTCCCCGTGTCCGGATCAATATCAAACGAGCCTGGCTCACCTCCTTTCCGTTTGATGATGCTATAAGCAATGACTGCATTCATGCCAGTGTCACGATCCACAGCATATACCTCCGTAATGGATGTTCCTGGGAGTGTATTGGGCAGTACCAACATGTAAGACTGGTTGGACTGAGGGAAAAGTACAATAGGTGGGTTGTCATTGACATCTAGGAGAAGCACAGTGACCATGGTGATGCTGGAGAGGGCAGGCTCGCCCCCATCCACAGCTTCGACCCATAGGTAATATGTCCCCTGCTGTTCCCTGTCCAGGGGGGTCTTGGCTCGTAGTGCCCCACGTCCTGTGTCAATCATGAAAATATCACTGCCGTTAATGATAGACAATGCCACCCAACCATTTTCCCCAGCATCTGCATCTGTGACAGACAACACACCAATCTCTCCAAAGCCTGGAAAGTTCTCTGGAACAAAGAAAGTGAAGTCCTTGTTGATAAAGCGTGGACTGTTGTCATTTCGATCTTGTACAGTAACGGTTACCGTGGCAATGGACTCCTTCCTCGGCAAGCCGCGATCCACTGCCCGCACCATGAAACGGTATGTCTCCTTTTCCTCACGGTCAAGGGAAGTGGACACAGTCAATACTCCAGTTATCTGGTCCAAGTGGAAGATAGAGGGGGCATCAGATCCAATAAGGTACAACACCTCACCTCTGCTGCCGCTGTCTTTGTCTGTGGCTTGCAGCTTGGTCAAGAATGTATTTGGAGGATTGTTCTCTTCCACCGTGATGTCAATCACTGCCTGTTTAAACACTGGCGCATTATCGTTCATATCAACTACCTGTACCTTCACCAGTGTCTTTATGACGAGACCATGAGAGTTCTTGACCACTACAGTCAATTCATACTCCTGCTGTTGTTCGTAATCAAGCATTTCAGTGGTCTCCAGCAGATATTCATTTTTAAAGTTTTTATAGGGGGACAACCTGAATGGACCAGTCCCTTCTAGCAGACACTCCACTTTTTGCCTTGGGTCTGCGTTCTTCACTGTGAAAAATGCAACTGGTGACAACGGTGGTTCAGATTCACTTAATGAGATTACACCATCTTTCTCCGAAGCAATGAAGCGTGGTATGATGGTGGGTGGGCTTGAGAGCACCTTGATGACATGGACATTGACCATCACCACTTCAGGGATACAGCCCACCCCATTGGCTAGCACAATCAACTTGTAGAACTTTGAGGTGTTGATGTCTATCTTTCCTGCAAGCTTGATGACACCTGTGACTTTATCCAAGTGAAACAGGCTCCGGGTTTCCCTGCTGATCCGTTCACTGTAGGTGTACATGATTAGAGCATTATCGCCCAGGTCTGGGTCAAAGGCATGGACACGCGCCAGCTGGGATCCTCTGGAGGCATTCCCGATAAGAGTGACATTCACTTGTGACTCTGTAAATTTGGGGCAGTTGTCATTGACATCTGTGATAATGATTCTGAGACTAGCTGTGCCTACACGAGGAGGTGAACCCCCATCCTCTGCTTTAATGTCAGTCACATACTCTGCCCGAGTTTCTCTATCTAAAGACTCAGTCACAATAAGGAAGGGTGTAAGTTCACCTCCCTCGTTCTCTTCAACATCCAGTGTGAACACTCCATAATCATTGTCTAGCCAGTATGTCTGTACCCCATAAATCCCCAAGTCAGGATCCATTGCCGACTGTTCCACTGCAAACCTTGCATTCACTGGTGCGTTTTCCGGCACTAGAATCTGGATCTCGTCCGAGGGGAAACGGGGATCGTTGTCATTGACGTCCTCAATGAGGATTTTCACCTTAACAAGTTCAAAGTACTGCTGAGGCAGAATAAGCATGTCCAGAAAAATGGCACAGCCTTTAGCGTCAGCAGAATCAGCACACAGAGTCTCTCTGTCAATCTCCTGAGCAGATGTGTACAGCTCCCCTGTGGTATTATTTAGGTTCACATACTGATTACTGAATTTCTTTAGGTCCAGACTAAATGATCGAGGGGGATCAACAGAGAAATCCAACTTTAGGTCAGCACCAATAGCTCCTATAAGTGTCCCCTTAGGCAATCCCTCTTTTATTTTATAGATGAGATGGCTGAAATTCGAAGAACAGAGGAGAGGGCTGGTATACAGCAAGAGAATGCACAAACCCTGAAATAAACAATAGCAAAAGATAAAATTAATAAATATAACCAAAATAGCCTCACCAGAGAAATGAAACATTTTACGTTAGTAGTCACGTGTTATTTATGTGAAAAGCAAAGTAACGTCATTGCGAAATGACGCATTTGGTGACACTTTTTTATTAACGCACTCTTACTCGTGTTCCTTCTCTAGTCTAGTATTAAAGTTTATACACTGTGACTACTTTTCAGCACACTTACATGTAGTTATTCTATTATCATTATTATTACTATTATTATTATTATTATTAATATTATTAGTAGTAGTATTATTAATAATAATAATAATAATAATAATAATAATAATAATAAAGCTTTTTTTCCTCTCGTGAGCTTTCAGCTCAGCTTCAGCTGAGCACTACCCGGCGTATGAGTAGTTTTGCTGAAAGCCGTATTCAGCTCTAAGTAAGTTAAATAACAGATGCTCACCCAAATCTTTCCACTGGTGATATGGCAGGCGCCACAGGTTTTGCTGAACATGTTTCCCGTTCAAAAACAGATCCGGGGGCCGAATTTCATCAAAGCCGGGGACGCATTCTGCACACCGGTAGATGAGGAGCTCCAACTCTCACTTTGCCTCATTTACTTCTGAGCAACACAAATCATTCATTCCCGTTACGGCGGCAGAGACGCCACAGCATATTAATCAGCCCTCGAAGTTAGCCAATGAGCATTGAATCCTCTTGGCCGTTCAAATTTCTCACTCGTCTACGCAGGAAGAAAACCTTGTGAATCCAGTTTGGCTATTTCTGTTCACAGAAGCTCCTAGTGTGGTGCAAATGTCACTGATGAAAAGAAATATATTTGTAGAATAAGGGAGTCTCAGACAAATTAATAATCGGAATCACCATCACCATCTTTTCCGAGCTCAAAGAAGCGCAATCTTGACGCACCTCTCCGTACCAAACTACCGTTAGTATTACTATTTGTTTCTCGTTTTCAGCAAGTGTCAGCAAGCTTGGAATGATGTTTTTTCTGTCTGTTGTCAATCATTTCACAGAAGATTGAAAGAATGTTTCTTTGTTGGCAACATTGCAGGCATTCTAAAAATGCCCATGTGTCGCACCGTGCTCTCTCCCTCTCTCTCTCTCTCTGTCTCTCTCTCTCTCTCTCTCACACCACACACATATACATAAATACATATGTTGCAACAGAGAAAATTCAGAGAAAGTCACAATCTGACATTCTTAAGCTTTTGTACTATTAAATGTTGGTTCCTTAAGAAAAAAGAACATAAAATTAACCATGCCTTTCTGCTGCTAACAATAAAAGCGTTCTTTATCTGTAACAAAATATCACAACAGTGGATATTTTACTTTTAAAGACATTTTGAGGTTTCATGATTACACAAAGCTGTGTATTTATGTACCTGGTTGTCAGTGTCACAGTGAGTCAGTAAACAACTTAAAATGTGATGAATTGTAATTGTAACATGATATGAGTATAATGGATGAAGCCCACCCACAGCCCACCCCCCCAAAAAATACAGAGTAGAATTCACACTGTTGTTAACTGAAATTATGCCTTCACTTAGAGAGGTGGCTTCAGTTAGAGAGAGGTGGCTTCAGTTAGAGAGGTGGCCTCAATTCAAGTATTTCAAAAGTATGAATGAGTCACACTCTCGCTGACGAACATTTCATGTTGCTTAGGTGCATCTTAGGCAGTTTTTAATGGCGACAGAGAAAACAGTCATGAGACATGTTTAGACAAATCCATCACGCTACTGGCTACAAATCTGCTTTCACAAAACTTTGCATGTTAAGCGGTAGCAGTAAAACAGCTACTACTATATAAATCGTTGGCAGTCTACTCCTATCTGCCAAGCCACTGAAAAAAAAAAAAAAAAAAAAAATCAGGAATCAAGCAATTCAAATGTGTGTTGCTGTGATTGTGACCATATGAAAAAACACATACACCCTGCAAGAGATGACAGTGAAGAGGTGAAACTGGTTACTTTCAAAGTTTTTTCTCTTCATCCAAACCAGAGTTCTTTTGTCAAGGACAAGTCTCAAACGCAACTAGTTGAATGTACTACATTCTGAGAGGATTATATTGCATGCCTCAGATGTCTGAGAAAGATACATCACACATGGCAGAACGCTTCCATGCAGTGTCTTTACGGATTGTCTTATAACACCTTACAGATAATGAGCCACGGGGAGGTGCACATGAGAGTGAGTCAGCAAGTTTTCCACAAAAGAGCATTACTTTTGAATTCTAGGAGGATCTTTAAGAAGTGGTTTAACTGGTTTTTTTTTTATGTCCATTATACACTTTCTTTGCTTTAGTGTATGGTGTTGAACCTATGTCAACACTTTTAAAATGGAGAAGTAATAGGATGTAGTAACAGGATATAGAAGTCTAAACAGTACATTTATATGAACCACTACATTTAATGAGTTTAAACCACTATTCTGCACCAGCAGCTGGCAAGACTCAAACTACAGAACGTGGAGATAAGCCAACATAAAACCTGAGAGTAAAAAGCAGAGGAAGATGTGCTGAATTCGTGACTGTTGCTTAAACAGGGGATTTAAATGATCTTTTCGGTCATCCTATAGTAGGATATAGAGAGGGAAGGGGGAAGAGGGAAGGGGGAAGAGGGAAGGGGAAAAGGTGGGGGTGGGGGGGTTATCTCACAAATGGTGATGCTGATGTTATCTTACAAATAAGTAGATCATTATAGAACAAATGAACCATCTGAGTTTAATCCAGTGTTAATGTGCACCAAATTCCTCCATTTACTCTTCCGCCTAAACGTATCTGTGTAAAGTGTAGGAAGATCCATAATTATGTTTTATACACTACATGCCTTTACTCCTAAATGAATTTCTCATGTAAAATACCGGTGGAAAACATTCTGTACTGAATCAGAAAACTGGAAATATGCGTACACATATTACAAAGTAATCGAGGAAAGAAGGAGTTCTGAAGGCCAGGATTTGCACATTTTAATTGGAGCAGGTGCTCCGTAGTCATATTTATTTAGGAAATGAGAAAGAGCAGAAAAAAAATGTCTGACAGATTTTTTTATTTTATTGACTTCAGAAAGCGTGGCTGCAGAAACTTATTTAAGGGTGGCTTTGGGACATTGCGTTACAACTGCAAACTAATTGAAGGGGTTTACTCCAAATAATGAGGACTGCATTAATCTCACTCCAGATTTCTGTCCAGATGTCATGAAACTTTGAGCAGTGGTTTTAATTAAAGAGCTGCTAAGCTAAGCTAAGTTAATAGCTGGACATGGTGGTTTAAAAAAAAAAAAACCCTTAAAGCTGTGTATGAAGATTCCCATGGAAGCCAAAAAGGAAGGGGTGATAGAGAAAAAAGACTAGTGAGAATATGAGACTTCCTTTTTCCTTATGTTATATTTGATTAGTACAAAAAGAAGAGTAACTAAGAAGAACTTAAAAATACTTCTGCTCAACAAATATATCCTGATGTTGATAGAGACAAATTCGGTTTATTAAATTTCAATGTTTATAGAATTCCAGTTAAAAGTTGTTAAAAAAAAACACATTATTACATACAATTACATTTATTTAAACTTATACTATGCAGGAGAAAGAGCATAGAACCCCTTTGTGAACATATCTTATCCAGTGTCTACATTGCATACCAATGTAATAACTGCACATCACATTTGCTGATAGTGGTTGTAAGTTAATTAGCATGGATTAGTTGACTCAAGTCTATCAGAGCTAGATTTAGTCAAGGATGTGAAGATATAAAAGGGTCTAAGGCTAGTTTCGAATCTGTGGCTTACGTTGAAAAGATTGCTTATACAGCTTTGGAACAGTCATCAGCTGCACCTGTTCTCTCTACCCAACCTGTTTCCATGGAGAGAGGAACAAGTAGTCTCTACAACTAATCTTCCTTTTGTCTCAGAGACGCATAGATCATTTAAAGCATTCGAACAAAAACAGACAGGAACAATCTGATGCCAGACACGTATGTAGAAAAAGCTGCTCAAAAATTTTTCTGAAATACAAAGACCATTGAAATTGTTCTTGGTTTGGTCGACTGACTTCAGCTCAGTTTCTACAGTCTTGTGAAGCTATGGAAAGTTTGTTTAAATGAAACATTTCTTATCAAAATGATTCTGAGTATGCAAATATGTCTGTGAGTGTGGTTTGAGAGACTACCAGCAACACATATGGAGCTGCCAGGAGAGGTGTGGACTGGAATGTTTTGTGTACTCTTTGTGGGGTGACTAATACATGATAACAGGAATGCAGGAAGTTTGACAAACCTGTACTTGTTAAGAGATTTACATAAAAGTGGTTGTAAAATTGTGTAATGTTTCTTTTAGGGCTAAAATTCATTTAAGTTCCCGTGTACTTGTGAAAACCTTGTCAAAACCTTGACTCGGCGTGAAACAACTGGTGTCACCCTCATGCTGTACAGTGTGGAGTAATTGCAGTGCTTTGATTATTCTGCCACCTACTGGTAAAGAATGGAGCTGAAAATCACCAGCAGTCTAGTGACTCATTGTGAAATTAAAAAAAAAAAAAATTAATTGTCTGAGAGTGTTGCATATGCTACACTGAAAACTATATGTTGTCCTTTTTTTTAGGCACATTGAACAGTCTATGAGAAAGAGGGAGCAGACAGAGGGGGTAAAATAAGTGTAAAGAAAAAGTTGTTGTCATCACTTACTAGGAAAACATATTTTTGTTTGTTTGCTTGCGGCATACAAAACAGAGGTTACATGATTGGTTATGACTGGTTTGTATTCTGTCTGTCTAAGACATCACTTTAGATAAAAGCAACTGCAAAAAGAATAAATGTAATGTAATATAAATGTAATATGAGACTGGTGACAGATACCTCAAATGCTTTTTTTTAAAGCCAAAGCAACATTACAATGCAAAGTAAAAGTCAAACATCGGCTGACTTATGACATGAGAGATGTTATACAACATTTTCTTTAATGTTTAATAAACTTGCTCTTCCTACAGATTTCATTTATTCAAACAGACATCATTCACTCATACAATTAAAATATAATTTCATTTAAAATATTACGCTCACATTGGAATGTCAGAATAAATTCATGCATTTTTGCTTCCGATCTCATCCACTTTGACAAAGTTAAATATCTGGACAGGTAACAAAATACTAAAGATATTCATTACAGATAAAGTCAATAATATCAGCACATACTAAAGACAGATGCTGTCACGGCATTGGCTACAAATGATGCATCTCATGAAAGACTCTGCAGACACTGGTAATAACTCACATTAGCATATATCATGTTGACAGCATGGTTTTCACAGCAGGCTAATGCCTTTATTCCACGAGCCTGCTGATTGTCAGATTTACCCCTGCACACATCACTAACGCATACACAAACACATACACATTTCAAAAAATTCAACCGTATCCTGTCACAAAAATATCACACATTGTAAATGACATCTATAGATATTTAAATACAGCAATTTTGCCTTGGCTGGCTCCTGAGTCCCATGTATTTGGATATATTTTAAGCGGAAGAACCAATTGTAATGAGATATATACATGTGCATGTATAAGATATAAAATAATAATAATAATAAAAAAAAAATTGCATAACATGGTGTAATACAGAACACACTGAGCCCTAACTAAATATAAATATTTCATAGCACCACATATGTGTCATGTGACTATTTGAGGGCAGAGTTCAGCAAAGTGGTATTTAAAGGCACTTGATGTCTAAAAACAAACAAACAAACCAAAAAAAACCTCGCATTTATTTCTTTGAAACATTGGCATGACTGTGTGTTCTTCTTCTGTTTTCCTCAGAACATATGAGAACGTAAACATTGCACATCAAAGAATGATAAAACATAATTTTCCAGCTTTTGAATTAGATTCAAAAGACTCGGCTCAAGTCATTTTTCAAGTTTTTACTTCAAGTTGTTTTGACTTGTTGTTGCTTTCACACTTTTTTTTCACATGAGTAACACTGCAGTCATCTTTTACTTTAAAGTTGAAAGTAAGTCCACGTAGTATGAGGAAATGCAGCATTTCAGGAGTGCAGCGTCCAGGCAGACTGAGGTACGGGTATTCCGCTGGTTTCGTGTTTGGACAGGAGCTTTAGTGTGTCTAGGCCTTTCTGCATCAGAGGCATCTCCACACAAACACACTGAATGAGAGAGGGATAAGTTCAAACAATGTCAGAGTTACTTTGGGTTTAACATGCAAATAAGCCGAAATGTCACCAAAGAACATTCTCTCCAGGCAGCATAAAAAAAACAAGTTAGTGCAGAGAAAAACCCAAGGTCTTGCTTAGGTCAACCCTATACTTCAGTGAGGTGTGGAAACAACCTCACAGACAAGTTAACTCTACTGTTAACCAAACTGTGTGAATAAGGAGAATAAATCAAATAATGATTTTTTAAACAAAAAAAAACAACCTACCTGCAATCATTGCCTCCCACACTGATTACATACTTGTCATCAAAGGAAAACCGAATATTGGTTATATGTGCTGAGTGACCGAAGTAGCGCTTATGTTTGGCCTGTTAAGAGATAAAATAACAACCACACACGCTCACTCAGGGCTGCGTTTTGAAACACACAGAAAACCAACGCGGTAACAAACAGATGCGAGCTATTTGGACTCACAAATTTCTCCGTGCACGGGAAATCGAAGAGCTTGACGAGACCGAAGTCGTCTCCCGTGACAACGTTCAGGCCGGCGTGGGAAACACACGCACAGTTAATGTCCGCTTTGTCAGCGTTCCGAGGCCACACACCCAGGACTTCATCTCCAAGGACACTGTAAAGGAGGACTCTTTCTGTCAATACTGCCAATAACATCTCACTGGAGTGTTAGAGATCAGACCCTACACTTAACAGTAAACCCTTTTACAACTGAACGGTATTACTATTTATTTATGGTTATTTTAACGTATGCAGTTGTGTTTCATTTTGTATGCAGTGTAAAGTCCTTTTTGGACAATGGGTCAGTCATATCAAGAGTGATGTTCAGATAACTGGCAGCATCAAAAGACAGCAGGACAACTTCCTGGTACATATAATGTCATGGGTGATTAAGGGTGATTCTGGCTTGGAAACAGAGGCTCTTTGAGGAACTCTGGGTTGCTGTAACATTCTGACAGGTATCTTAGTGGTTCAAGCTAAAGATTAGGTCTCTTGATTGAATGTGATGAGCCCAGGAAAACTGAGAACTAACAATTAGTTCTGAGTAGTCTTGTGAGCAGTGTTATATTATCCAGTAGCCTTGATTTGGTGATGGTGTCAGTCATTCTTTACCTGGTCCAGGTCGCCCAGGTGATTCTGTCAATGATGGCCTGCTCAGTCACCATTTTCCCATTGGGAACCTCATGTACCTGTCTTTTGTATGTTCCTGTGGAGACCTGAGGTAACAAAACAAGCCAGGACTGAATAAATTGCAGTACAGCCCTCAAAAAAGACTAACAAAATAGTGACGTTATGTTCGGTCGTCTTTTCAGTACTTGGGACCTTTTGTTCTTTTGGACCTTTTGATAGAACTAGATGGATTTGAGCAGTTCAGTGATAACTTCACACCGCTCCTCAACTGCAGGTCCACTGTAGGTATTACTGAAACGTCTAGCAGACTTTTCAAGTGATTTTAGATTGGACCTTGATATATAAGCACTTGCGAAACAAGAGATCACTGTTCCACACACCGCTATATACTTGCTGTCTGCAGAGAAGTCAAGCTGAATGACAAAGCCAGGTATGTCTTTGCAGTAGCCAATGCGATTGAGGGATGGACCCAGGGTCAGGTCATAGAAATCCACTGCATTCTCCACAGATCCTACAGCCAGCAGCCTGTTATCTGGGCTGAACCTGCGGGAATACAGAGGCCAGTCAAAACTAAAAGGGTCTATTCTTGGTCATATTTCAAATCAGTCATAATGTCAATCTCAGAATTACAAATCATACTGACACAAGATGTCCGTTTTTCTCAGGACAAGACTGTGGTGAAAGATTACGACTATCCTGAAATGTAAAGCCTGGATATGTATAAAAACATTTTATAGTTCCCTGTATCCAAGACAGACACACAAACACACACACACACACACAAACACACACACTGTCCACTGTGTGACAGATGTGTGTGTGCTCACCGGATGTCCTGGATAGCCACACTTCGGTCTCTTTTCTTTCCCCAGACGCTCAGTGAGTTCACCAGCAGGACGATAAACTCTCCATTCTCCATTCCAATGGACACCATCTCTCCATTTGGGCTACAGGCCGTACATTTGGCAGGGTGACCCAGACTAACCTTGCTCAAGAGTTTCTGTAAGAAGAAAAAGGATGAGGAGTGTTCGCAACTGTAGCTCGGATCCATTTTCTCATGTCACAGACTGTTTAATGTCCTGACTAGTGATTCACTTAGAGACTCAAAGCCTTTATAGGCATAAGGTTAACACCAACCCAAGGCCTGTCTACATGTAGCTTACCTTGTCTGCGAGGTCCCAGATGCGGATAGAGCCATCGTCGCTGGCCGAGATGAACACGTCTTTAGAGGGGTGCGTGGCCAGTCCCCAGATCCGCCCCTGCGTGTGTCCGTTTATCATGATGTTGGAGGCTGCATTTTTCTCACCCACCTCAATGATCTCACCATCCTTAGTGCCCACTAAGATTTTACCCTACATTTAAGAATAAGAATCCATATTCATCCTCCATAATTCAGTGAAACGCAATTTTTGAGAGGCTAAAATGAAAATGTCATTCCACAATGGATCATCAGTTCTGAGCATTGTATCAAACAATCTCAGAAAATACATATTCGCAGATATATATTTAGACAGGTTTTGAGAGGGTGCTATAGAAGAGGTACTATGGACAATTAGGTTTCAGCATTTGATAGTTCTGGTGCAATTGTTGTTTTTTCATAATGGCATCAAACTGTGCTATTTGTGAGAGCTATTACAGACTCTGAGCGTACCTTTCCACGACACACGGATCTGACACTCTCTACAGGTAGACCAGTTTCCAACTGAAAGGCCCTGCATCTTTTCATCTCCTGATCCCAGAGCTTCACGGCTCCTCCTTCTTTAGTCCTGAGGTACACAAACAGATTTCACACCCTAACACAGCAACCTTTCTGCTCTGTTTAATATTCCGATAAATACACACAGCACTGACGGTAAGTTTTAATACCTGAGACACACTCGCACAGACACTCACACACGCGCAAACACACACACACACACACACACACACACACAAAAAAAAAAAAAAAAACAGTGGGAGTGGTACTCACGGTCTCTCCTTTCCCCCGGTGACGATGAGGCCGTCTCTGAGGGTGGTGTACATGGTAAACACGGGCCCAGTGTGGGCTTTGGCCACCACCCGCACCAGAAAGTGATCTCTCCACACATACACATCCCCGTTTATGGCACCCGTAAACGTCAAATTATTCTAACAGGAATATCAAGGGGAAAAAAAATCACATGATATAATCTCTGCACACTTTGTCATGCGGCAAATTCAGCATTATAATTGTAAATGCATACGTTTGACATTCATAATACATGTTAGTATAATTTCCAAATATATCTGTAATGTAGCCCTAAACAAATTCCTTCTAAATTTTTTCTTCCATGGCTTGACAACGCACAGTAATTAAAACGAATGAAGATTATTTGTCGTGACATTCTTTAGCAGAGAACTGTAGAACGTATGAAATACTTACAGCACCAAAAGCTACAGAGAGCATGGTCTGGACCCTGCCCTCTTCCACTCCACCAATCACACCCTTCTTATACATGAGGGAGCCACCCACCAAGGTCCAGAACTTGACATGCTTGATACCAACTGACACAAACTGAGTGTCGGAGTCTGGACGAAACTCTGCGACAAAAATCCGATCCGTGTGACCCCCCTTACTGCTCACTTTGGTTCCTGGAATCAAAAGAGAATCATTAAAGATTCAGAAAAGGAGTTGGTGTTCAGTAACACCATAAACTGTAGTAAAAAGTAATAGTGATCATAAAAAAAATCATACAGTGGTTATATAATTTATGTAATAAACATATGTATAGTAATGTTCAAATTCACAAAATTTAAAATAGTACCCTTAAGAAAACCCATTTTACACACACACACACACACACACACATATATATATATACTTATATATTGTCACAGCCTGCACCTTGGTTTGGACTTTTGTTTTGAAATGTCTTGTGCTCCTGTTCTGTGTCTGTCGCCATCCCTCACCTGATCCTGTTTGTTCTATTTATTAACCTCGTTTCACCCTTGTTAATTTCCACCAATTAGGTTTCTCCAGTTTAGTTCTCCTCTTGTATTTAAGCCCTTGTGGTTGACCTGTCCCCTGTCTATCGTTGTTTACTTTCATTTGAAGACACTGTTTGGCTGCACCATTTGTATCCAGTTTTGTTTCCTGTTTGCACCTGTTTATTTCTCTACTTTTGTAAGTAAAGTCCTCCTTTTTCTGTTACCGCCATCACTGTGTCTTGCGTTTGGGTCCAGCTCCACTGCACACCTGACATATATATATATATATATACTTTTTTTTTTTTTTAATACAGCTGAATTCAAATGTGCAATGAAAACGTCAGCTTTAACATTTTAAGTCTGAATGTGAGAAGTCATAAAAATGATAAGTCTATCCATACTCCCATAAATGAATAAACCTCCACACATACAAGCACACACATACACACCTTCCTGCCAGCGCCACACAGTGATGGTGTGTTCAGGTTCCACACCAACAGACAGCAGCAGTTTCCCCGTGGCACTGAAGTTGACATATCCAACACCTTTAGCATGAGAGCACCGCAGCACCGAGAGGGTCTGCTTACTCATAGCATCCCACACATGAATGGATGGAGCCAAACCTGCAGCAAAACACACACGTCATCTGAGATTTATCTAAACACCAACACACATGGCGTTCTTCTCTTCCACGGTTAAGGGATAGCTTTAATGACCGGGAAAACTTGGGGCAGCAGTGAACAGCCTACTCAGAAACCTCCTACAGCATCAGTGATACACATGAAAAAAGTTACATGTTTAAAATCCACAGTTTGGAGTACCACTGCAACATGTTAAGGGACCCGATTACATAACGTTAATATAATGCTCACTGAACGAGGCGTCGGATAAGTATCACAGTTACAAGTAATTGCTTTAAAATGATGAAATGCAATTCAAATTAAATTCACATGAATTGGCATCTTCGGTTCAGTGTACAGACATTACAGAGACAGATCCTGATCGATGAAAGTGTAGTCCCAGAGACACTCCAGTCATGACAAAACTTTCCAACACATAACTGTTCTAATCTACAGGACGAGGCTTTGGATTCCCCTAAACCCAAATGTCAGCAAGTTATCAGCGTATAGTGTGGTTATACATCTACTACGGACACCATTTATGATCATTTAGAGGAGACAGGTGTTAACTTACCTGGAAGGTCACTGATATCACCTGTGAGTAAAGCGTGGGATGGAAAAAACAAAGAAGCAACAAAAGAAAAAAAGCAATAAGTGTGTTTAAGCACCTCAGTGCCAAGGTAGAAAAATAGCTGCACAGCAACAAAATGTCAACTTTAACTGCAACTCAACAGCAACGTAAAAAGCAAATTTGCTATTAGCAGTGCACACTGAAAGAAAAGAAATGTGTATAAGTGAACTAAAGCACATGAAGATGATTTGAATGGAAGCAGTAGACACCCTTGGCTTAAAACTAAGTTAGGTGAATTTTAATCGGAGCCAGTTTCTCTTGCCTGGGTTTTTTTCTCGCGCCGAAACCCATCCACAAATTCTCTCAAATCCCCTTCTCTTTCTTTCTTTCTCTCTCTCTATCTGTCTCTCTATCCCTCTCTCAAACATACATACACACGCGCGCACGCACACACACACACATACAGACTTACCTATCTGGCCAGTGGCAATAACATTTTGATACTTTGGGTGTTGATTAACAGTGAGACAGAGGATATCATCGGTGTGTTCCAGGTAAAAGCTCTGTGTACCTGTGAAATGTGGCCATGTTAGTCTCAGTGTAATACAGGTCTAAAAATGTGATTTCTGCTTTCAATTCAGTAATTAAATGTGACAATTAAAATCAATTTTTTTCAATCACTATTTAATCAATACACTTCCCAAGGACCTTTAGGTTTGAATCAAGGAGTACGACTTAATTCTGTCACACTATTACCTTGCAGCTCACATTGTTGCTCCTAGAGATGAGCAAAGCGAACTGGCTTTTATTCTTTGGTTGTGTTGCTTAAGGCAGACACACGACAGATCTGAGGACAGCTTTCTGGTCTACCCCATAAAGATTAAAGGCAGCACTGGGGCTGTTGAAGCTGAGTCAATTCTAAGTCAATTCTAAGTGACACTGGTCTAAGAAAGTGCATTACCAGCAGAGAGACTTTGGATCACAGCTGCAGCTGCAGTGTGGAAGATTATATCTGCACCGTCGTTGAGGTAGTGAAGGTTATTACGACAGTCAAAGCCCCTGTACCCAAACACGTGGTCCAGAGAAAGATCCTACACACACAAACACATGCACATCAACTAATATGCATTTTAACAAACATCATATTACTTTTTGTTTGAATTCATAGGCATCGTAACAATCGTCGTCTTTTCATGAATTTGTTTTGGCGGTATTTTTTCATTTTTCGCACAAACCTCCACTAGTTTCTTCTTCTTAGTGATGTTATTTTTCAGGAGTTTTTCCGGTAGAGGAGCAGCTCTGCTAACTGGTGGCCTACAGAGACAACAGAGATACCTACATCAGTACAAACACTTAAAAATAGTTCCCTACTTTGGAACAGCTTAAAATTAGAGTATAGCGAGTGTTAGATGGTTTTAGACTATACAATGCACTCGAAATAAAAAGGCGTTCTAAAAACACAGCCTACCAAACAGAACAAACAATACCAAACAGACCGCTATTGCACTGATAAAAGCCACAAGTTCTGACACCTGACTTTGTGCCATTGGAGCAATATTAAATATTAAATATTTAAAAATGATTTTTTTTTTTTTAATTGTTTGATGTTTAATGATTACCTTTCATCCACCAAAATCTCTTTCTGTTGCTGGTGTGGTTTAATGCCAGTCATCTCTCGAATGCTGACAGCATAGATTTTGGTAGTGTAGTCTATATTCTTTTCCCTGGCTACATCACTGTCATAGCCTGACATGCAAAAAACATAGAGAGAGAGAGTGAGAGAGAACCCACTTAAACACAAAGAGATCACAGCAAAAACTCATTTTATGTTCTTCTGACTATTTTCATGAACTTCACATGTACACTACACTTGCATGAATGCAGCATTCAATAAAATATGTAAATTAATAATTCATTCTAAGGAACTAAGTGAACATGACGCTAACATACATGACAAACTGTTCAGAACTTTCCATACATTACAAACACACACACACACACACACACACACACAGAGAAAAACAGTCACATTTACCTCCGTCTTCCTCAGGATCATCATCTGACTCCTCGCTGTCTACGGCTTTGCTCTCTCTGGGCCCCACACCTTCTCGTGCCCAGATCATTAGAGCTGTGTCAGCCCCACCCACTGACAGCAGCATGGCATCGTCATTGGTCCATCGTACGTTTGTCACATTGGCACTGTGGCCTACATACCTCTTAAACTTGGCAAACTGACCCTGAAACAAAAAAGAATATAAGCTTTTCCTTTGAACAATCTGACCCTGAACTAAAAATAATATAAGCCTTTTCTTTGAACAATTGATAATTATCATAGACAAAAAGACATTTTCGTGAAAAACGTTATTTAAGAGTTTGTCCTGCATTTAATTGTCATCAACTGTTCATGATTTTTTTTTAATGCAGCCAACTCAGTTTTTCACAATTACACTTCTTCAAAACACCCACAGATATCACTGTTCTTATTCAAAAACTTGCTATAGTAACTTCTTCCCTAGCCAGTAATAAAAATGTACTACAGACAAAGTATTGCCTTTCTGTTTCATGCTAATATAGTCCCCGGGTGTCTGCTCCACATAATTCCTTTGCGCTGAGTCACCTTGCAGGGAAAGCTGAAGAGTTTTAGGAAGCCAAAGTCATCCCCAGTGGCAAGCAGCTTCCTATCTTTGGTTAGTGAAGAGGCATTGACAAAACTCAGAGTGGGCCAGATTCCCTCACAGGTGGGACCTAACACTGAGGTCCACGTAGCCCATTCTATCTTCTCAAACTGAAACACACACACAAAAATACACACACACACACACACAGATACACACAAACACCACCCATTCCACACAAACACACCAGATGAAATGACAATATGGTGAAGTTGACTGATCTAAAGAGATGTACAGCTTAAGCGTTCCCTATTTTTCTCCCATACCTCAGCTGTGTTGATCGTCTGTCTCCGTCCACGAGGGGCCTCAAAAAATAACTGCTCTTTGGCACCGGTATTCACTTGCAGTAATTTTCCTGCAGCAGACAATGTGAGAAGGGCCATGTTTAAAATTCAGACTGATGCTTCAGCCCACACATGACTGACTCTAATTAAGTGTGAGTGCTTATTGGACTTCTGTCTTCTCCTCTGCGTGTTAGCCTCACCGCGGGTGTCCCAATCGATGTGTGTGATGTAGCTGGAAGCTCCTTTGCAGATGCCCACTCTCTTACTGGTCAGCACATTGTAAATGTCCACGAAAGAGTCATGGGAAGCCACTGCCAGGTACTTTCCAGCATCTGTATGCAGCAGACCAAATATCTAATTACATTATTCACTGCAGAGACAGTATAAGACATATAGATCCCTGTGTAGTAAGGGACTGAATTCCTTTACAGGACACATATAAAACGATTGCTTTACATTACCAAATAGCAAAAAATGGTCAGTGTTGTATGAAGTAAACACTGGAATATTCTCATGCAAATTTTACTTGAAAAATAAAGTAATTTAACCCTGTAACATTAGACCTGTGAATGAAGGTGTGTTGCCCAGAATAATCTTTTATTCAGTCAAATCAAACAGTACGATTTCACTGATTTGTTGTACAGGGAGAGTCAAATGCTGGTGAAGATATAACAGAATGTATGTAGAGGTTACCTTGAGAGAATCGGATGTCAGAGATAAGTTCTTTCCTGTGGTGAAAAGTCACCATGTCCTCTAGTGTATCAGCATTCACAACCAGGAAACTACCATCATTTAGGCCAACAGCTAAGGCTTTTCCATCTGGAGAGAAGGCACAACACCTACCGCCTGACACGCACACACACACACACACACACACACACACACACACACACGTACATCAATATACAAAGACGATAATAAATCATAAAAGTACATAATGGCATGCATTTCTCTGAGAAGTTGTTGTTTGAAAAGGTTCATTTTTTGAGTTTGACTGAAAGCATTTCATTTACTTTCTAAGAATGCTAATGTTTTCAGCTTAAGAGCAGTGTACCTTTTTTCAGTTTCCGTACGGCAACCATTCGATGGTTAGCAGAAAGTTCCCAGATGCGGAGTGTCTTGTCATCACTAACAGTGGCACACACAGGCAACAAAGGATGGGCAGCAAGACCCCACACCTCCCCCTCCATATGACCCTAAACACATACATACATAATTAATATATATATACAGAGACTACGTTTGTTGATAGAGCATAAACCACCATACTTACTATATGACTTTTTGGATCATAAATGTTTCAGTGTTTGCGCACACACACACACACCTGAACCAGTAGAGTCATTGGACCACTCTTGTCAATCTCCAGGATTTCACCATTTTTGGTGCCAACCAGAATGTGTCCATGGCCCAGGGTGATGGCTCGAATGGAGGGGTTATCTTCTAGAAGCAGCCCTGAAAGTGCAAAGCACAGAGGGCTTAAAACACCTTTACAGAGGTCCTCCGCAAAAGGACTACAGATCTAAACCACATTTAGGTGACCTCTGCAATACATCACAAACTCCCTGTTATCAACAGCCTGCCATGTTGGAAGCACTGGTGGAGCATTCACTTATAGTTCCCAGCCCTTTCTGAATCATAGTCACTGATAGCAACAGAGATGAGTCCCTCATCAGTAAGTTAAGGGACAGATGGGTAACAGACACTGCATGTCTCCTGGGAAACGTAACAGAAACAAATGGGAGTTACCTTTAGAGGAAGGGGAAAGAGCAGCCCTCTTGATGGCATAGGTCTTCAGACATCTTTCAAACATGTCATCCCATAGTTCCACCACACCATCCTTACCCCCTGTCACAAAGCCCTGTCAACACATGTTATCTGGTACTGACACATGACACACAATCACCAAGTCATTCATTCAACGGCTTTTCTTAAAACATTTGCATTAAGAGATGGACAGGAATCGAGACAGGAACCATAGGTGAACTTAATCATGACTGGATTTGAGACTGTTTCTGCACGAAAGAAGGAAATTATTTAGGGCACACTCAAACTCTTGATACATTCATAGCATAATCTTATCATAGCGTTAATAATTTGATGGAAATAAGTCATTTTCATGGTGACACACGCAGATGCAGACACACACTCAGAGAGGGCTTACCTTGTCAAGGGAACACATGGCAAACACAGGCCCATCATGTGCTTTGATGGTCTTGAGAAGAGAGGTGTCCTTCCAGATGTAAACGTCTCCTGTGGTAGCTCCAGAGAACACCAGATCCTCTGAGCGACCGTAACACACAGACATCATGGTCTCCTGTTTACCCAGGTTCCCAAAGATGCCCCGCTTAAATGTCAGGCCTCCGCCTGAAAAGGGACACATTCATATTATAAATAAAAATGAAATGTTAGGTCAAATAATGTTTAATTCTAACGTGTAAAATGAATAATACTTAAATCATCACTTTATTGCGTTCCTCATTATATCACCCATTTTAAAAAACCTCCACAGATCTCCAGAGTCCAAAAAATATCAAATAGCAATAAAAGAACACTTGTATTCATTTGCTTGTTCCACTTATTTGTCCCAGTGAATTAACTGTGTGATTTGCATTTGACCTGCTCCAGATTGAGATTTATGCATTGTTCTGGTGACTGACAGATTCAACTTCAAAGAGCTTATGGAAAAATGAATAATGAAAAACTACGTCAAGTTGGTTTAATGTGGCATATTTTGTAGTATTTGCTTTACAGAGAGTAACACTAAGAACAGTGGTTAGTAACAACAGCGTAGAGACACAAAGATGCGAAGTGAATACAGATTCAGGGCTTACAGATTCAGACATGAGCCAAAATACAGTACCTGTGTGCTGCCAGAACTTAATGTGCTTTAGCCCCACTGTAACCAGCTTGTCCATGCGGAAGGGATTGCCTTTCACCACAAAGATCTTATCTTTGTGTCCTCTAGGAAGAAAAGGGACAAATTTTTGATGTTTGATACAAAATATTCAGCTTTAAAAGGGCTTTGGAAGAGGCCAGAATTGCTAAAATCTCTAATATAGGCAAATCATAGGGAGACTTTTTACCTTGCTTTGGCTAGCTTTTCACCCTTTTTCCAGTCCCAAATCACTATGGAGTGACCTTCATCTATGCCTATGGAAACCAGGCTCTTTCCATCCGCTACAGCACACACAGCAGAACAGTGTAGTGTTTATCACTTATTCATTCTGATTACTTTAATGTCACACACACTAATGAAGACATTCATTTACAGTGCTCACTGTGGTGCAGGCATATTAAGGAATTACAGCAGAGACAGCATCTGTCTGTTAACTATTTGAAGACTAGTGGACATTTTGTTGCTGTTATCAGATTTTAACTTGGAAAATTAACTTGCTACTTATTGAACTTCCCACTATGTATGAGTGATGTAAATGAGGTCCTGGTATGAATATGTCATGAGTAATTCAGTAATTTAAAAATAATAAAATCATTGTCCCACCTGTGAATTCGAGAGCACACACTCCTCGCTGGTGTTGCCCCCTCAGCAGAGATAAACATTTTAATGTCTGAATGTCCCACACATGAATGGCTGGATCCCTGCCCACCTGAGTAAAAAAATACAACCATTTAGCTCACTAAAAGTCACATGACAGATTAACCTGTCAAGACCATGCTGATTTAAAAAAAAAAAAAATCCTTATTCTGAGGGAACCACAACTGCAATTAAGCAGGGACACATTTCCAGAGCTATGTGTGGTAGCACCAAGTAAATAAACTAACAGGTCAAGATATTTCAGTGAGTTTAGCTAATCTCAATTTAACTATGATTACAGTTGCAATTACAGTGCAATCAAAGCTTATCTCTGTGCTGTCTATCACATGTCAAAACAAGTACAAACTCAAGAGCAACAGAATTGTAAATCACGCAGATGAATCACTGCTGTTCCCTGTACCTGGCCTGTAGCCACATAGTCTTTGAGTGGGTGGACGGTGAGGCTAAGGATGTCGTCATCGTGACCCAGGTAGAAGCGCTGTGTGTGCTGCTGTCTGTTGTAGACCACAGCCACTGCTGCGACATGGTACACCACCTCACCAGCCTGAGTGTAGAAGAGGTTATTCCTACAGTCACAGCCCCGGTACCTGCACACAGAGAAGACTCTTATTATAGATCATATGAACAAATGGTCGCACTGCGAAATGGAGAGTATACATATATCATATGTATATATACATTTCCATCAGAAAGGACAGAGGAGATTAGACCCTCACATTTACATTTTATGGGACAGATGTCTCTGGTTTTATTATTTGCTTAGGTGTAAAAATGTATGACATATCAATTTGTTTTGGATAACAGTTGACAGTGCTCATCATGTTAAATGCAGGCTGTCTATGAATAATGTTATGATTGTTAAAACGTAGAATCTACGTCGTAGATAGTAAATATCTGTGGTTATCTGAGTAATGACAATATGCTTATACAAGGCATTAGGGGCAGAAAGAGTCAAGTAACTTTTGATTGTCTAGAGTATTATGGTAACAACAAAAGATGAACACATTCATCGTATGCAGGTATTATATTTCATAGTATTACCCGTGAACAAATTGCAGGCGTAGACTTTCATCAGGTGCTTTCTGCCTTTTCAAAGAACCAACTAGTTTCTTCTTCAGCTGAGGTAGATCTTCCTTATACACCTGAGGGATGTTTTTGATAAGATTCATAAGAGGCCATAAATGTCAAAAAGCAAAAATACAAACACACACGAAACATGGGAGAAAAGGGGCAATTATAAAAGGCTAACTGACCAATCAGCTGTGAAAATAATTAGAGCTCTAGGCTTTAGCCAGCCACTGAAGCATGTCTACTACAGCAGCCGGTAAAATTCAGCCAGGCTATGTGGAAAAGTAACAAAATGCTCTATGTATGTAAATTTTTCACTGAACTGGCCTCTGTGAATTATGTTGTTATAGGAAAAAAATACTGTGAGGAGTCCTCTTGCCTGTCTCTCGTAGTTCATTTGAGCCTCCTGCTCGATATCTGAGTCAAGCTCGGGAACATCAGACAAGTCTGAGTCTGACTCTCCACTGTTAGAGTCAGCATAGCCCTCTGAGAAAAGACAGCAAGGACAAATTAACACATCATGAGCATTTTCTTCAACACACCATGACTGCTTTAGAGAATGAATAAGTAAGATATGTGATATTTTTCATTTGTTCTGTTTTTAGCACGTTTTCACTCATTTTCACACCGAACAGCTGTAGCTGTGAATAGCTGCTGAGTGCTGCGATGCAGCAGACTAAGAAAAATGCTCTAAAAGCATTTACTTCTGTTAAATTCAGAAGTGGTCTGTCAATGTGAGGCAGGTGGTTACCTTGGAGAAGGGGTTCAAGAACACCATTCATGACCCCCTCAGGCAGAAACCTCCACTGGAACAGAGAGTGATCTGCTCCACCCGTGCTCAAGACCCACTGCAGGTCATGTGACCAACGTACATTGGTGACATGAGCAGAATGGCCAATATATTTCTTAAATTTTGCAGCTGTAAATTGAGAGTCAGAGTATGTATTTGATAAAGATATTCACCACTTCAGTATAAGAAACAGAAAACTAATGCTTTCAGTAGAATGGTAAACCCTCTAAAAATGTCTTACACTCTGTTTTAGAGGTAATATTATCTAAGCACATATTTATTGAAAATATGAGCTGACCTTTTTTAAGACAGGGGAATCTGAAGAGTTTGACAAGACCAAAATCATCCCCTGTTACCAGAACAGCACTGCTGTAATTAGCATCCACAGAGTTGATGTCATTGACATTGGAGTATTTGGGCCAGATTCCATTCACCTCTGGCCCTATAACACTGGTCCATGTCATCCAATGTATCCCTTTGGCTTCTTCTTTAGGAAGAAACTTCCCAGCTATGAAACATAGGCAAAGACAAATATGTGAATCACAATACTGGTCTGAGGTTCCAGTCTTTTATAAGCCATTGAATCCTACTATAATTAAATTTTAAATTTCATTCTACTAACATAAAAACAAAATCTGCTTTTCAGTAAGCAGAACTTTGATCAAAACCTACCAGTACATTTAACACACTAGACTGCTACTTTAAATCCTTAGAGGGAAAAGTGGTCTATGGCTAAATATGTACACATGGACAGCAATCTGACACCTTACTCATATCCAGAAGCCTAAAGACCTCACATAACTTCATGGCTGTCCAAAGTTCCATTCCACGAAGACTGGTCTAAGAGCCAGCTTCTAATACAACTCAAGAGTTCAGTGAACCAGAAGAATCGATTGACTTCAGAGTACTCTCAATGACTTTTGTAGGCCTTTTAATTGATAACTGACTGAAAGGTTAACATATAAAATTACGCTTCAGGAATGACTTTGAAAAATCCTAATTATAGATCATAACATTAAGTCAGCCTATATGTCACTCACCTGGCATCCTGTAGAAAAATCTCTCCCCTGCACCATCGTTGGTCTGTAGGAAGCGACTATCCACCGACCAGTCCAGGTGTGTGATGAAGCAGGTGGACTTGTTGCACTCACCCACCTTCTTATAGCGTTGGGCAACCGCGTAGATGTCCACAAATCCATCATTGGAACCCACGGCTAAGTATGCTCCATCAGGAGAGAATTTTAACTCGTGGATCACCTCCTTCCTGTCTTTGATGTGGACCACCTCCGTCATGTCCCTAGGTCAGAGGGAGAACATTTCAAATTGCAATCAAAATGAAATGACCATGTTTGATTCTCACTGATATGAACAGTACCATAATATTCATTAAAAGTCCCCTCTTTACAAAGTTCCGATTTCAGCATTTTGATTCGGCTTTATACAGCGCTGTTCCTCCTACCTGACTCGCAGTACAGTGAAAGAGCCATCTTTCATTCCCAGAGCTAGCTGTGAGCCGTCATTATTGAAAGACACACTGCGCACAGCTTCCTCCATGTTACAGCGCGCTATTAGGGTATGGTCTGTTAGGCTCCACAGCCTATAATACCAAACACATCATTAGAAAAGTCAGAGGAAGTCAACAAAATTGGCTTAAGCTGACCATACAACGTTTAAAAGCGGACAGAACAGGCCTGTTGTCAACCAACAGATTTTATGAGAGAATCTGTGAATATGTGTGTAACATGTAAAATAGTCTGAAGACATGTAAAGGTCCATGGATGTACAAACTGAGGTTGTATATATCTGAACGCGTCTCAGCCTAACCTCTCATCTAGCGTGATATTTACACATAATCTAATTAAATGGTACACGGAGTGCCTCAAGGCTCGACGTTAACACTACTTCGTCATCAATGAATGGCACAAAAAGTACAGCAGACTCTATTTTACTGCACATATCTGAATCGCGTGAGCAACTGCATGATTTTTGGTAAAGATATAATAAGCACGGTCCAGGTCACTGACCGGACAGAACGGTCGTCGCTGCCGGTCACGGCGAGGGGCTGCTTTGGGTGAAGGTCCAGGGCCCAGAGTTCGCCCTCAGAGTGGCCTTGCATGAGAAGCAGAGGCTTGTCTCTGTCCCGTACCATCACTTCAAAGATTTCACTGTCCTGTGTGCCAGCCAGGATACGGTCAGCCTTCCAGCATACGCTGCGTATGGAAAGCCCTGACAGTGGCAGAGGCAAAGAGAAGGGGGAGGTGGAGAAAGAGACAAAAAAAGGGAGCGTATAGAACCATAAGAAAAACGCAGCGTGCAGCTGGAGGAAGGGAGCATTAGGAGATACAGAGGTACAGACAGAGATTTAAGCATTCGTGAGCTGCATAGTCTAGATTATACGAATCACCATTCACAACCCGATAAACACTGAGGATCTAGCATCCCTAAAAAAAAAAAAAGATTCTCTCTTAATAATATGCAGCTGGAAGTGCCGAAAATATTTAACGGATATTAAAGCATGCACAAACATGAGAACAGGAAATGTATTACAAACTTACTCTTTACATCCACCGGTAAAAAGACGGTGACAAACAACCATACCAGTATCTGAACAACAAAAACTGAGGTAGAGAATTGGGGGGGAAAAAAACTATGCTTAATCTTTTATGGGTTTTAAGAGGCTTACTAGTGTGCCATAGAGCTACAAAGCATCATGCTATATTCACACCTGATTGCTCACAGGATTAATCAACTTGTAAAGTGTTTGGGAAGTATTTAAGAAAGCACTGCTGTGGGCCTCCTGCGGATTTGAGCCTTTAGTCGAGCTAATCCCCCTTTTGGGAATTTCAGCCCTTATTTTAAGCTCTCTTCCACTAATAGTCTGTCAACTTTAAGATATATGATTTCTCCACAATTTTTCCACTGTGCTTACATAAGACTATGGTAATCACTGCTGAGGGATTTAAAATAGCTGAATACATAATTCAAGTAAAATAAGTCCTGTTCACAGTTTCAGAAACAAACTATTTTTTAAACTTTAGTATATCGAATAGGAAAGAATTCCCTGAGAGGTCAAATTTCTCTGGTAGATATATGAGGACAAGGTCAGATATTGGAAAATCAGGATTCACTTGTGCAGAGGTTACTTACATTTGAGGTTAATTAATAAAAAGGGATTTATATTTATTAATCAGTTTTCCTGATTAAAGTTACCTTTGTAACCATGCTCAGCCTCTCTGAGGTCAATTTTGGTGATGGGTTTGAAGTCAATATCCCAAAGTCTTATACAGCCATCTCGACCCCCAGTGGCAAAACCCTCTTCACATGCATGCATGCTGAAGATTCCTGCCTGAAGAAGTGGCCGTTACCAAAAAACAACCAAACAAACCAAACAAACAAAAACTAGGCACAAACTTCAAGAGACTGGGCATTACACAGTTCATGGAATCAAAAACCCAGCATGCATGACATAGCAAAAGTGATGGTAGTCTCAGTACAGGAAGATGAGGAGAGATTTTATGGACGGTGAAGAATAATGTATCTCAAGTGGCTCAGACATTGCACTGAAATGTCAAATGTTAAACTTTGTATCTTGTATAACTTTGTCCGTGTGCGTGTGTGTGTGTGTGTGTGTGTGTATGTACATGCATGTTACATGCATGTGTATGTGAACATATGTACACATACATTCATGTCTGTATCCAGGGGTGCATTGTAAACTGCCTCCACTTACTCCATGTGCAGCTTGTATTGTGCGTGCCAGGTTTAGCCCTTTCCAGACGTAGATGTCTCCGTTAAGTGCTCCAGAATATGTCACCTCATCTTTAGCCGTAGCCAGACACAAAATGGTCTGCAAATCTCCTGTCTTCCCAAAAATCCCTCGCTTGGGTGTTAGTGCATTCCCACACAATGTCCAGAACTGAGAGAAGAAAAGACAGTTTCATTTCTTTTTATTTAACTTCACCGCAAAACAAAATTTATTCAAAGTCCTTCAGAATGCGCTCATGTCGGTAAAAATCAGTATGGTGGTCTCCAAATGCATTCTGACAAATGAATGTCTGATGTTTGAATTCACTGGCTCTCGAAGTGCTTATTGGCAGCTCTCAGGGGAAACTGCACTGACAACAGATACTTAGATGTCATCTTCCACAGTCGGTGCTTGAAATGGTTTACTCATTCCTTTTAGAGAGAGTAAGTCAAACAAGGACTGAAGTAAATCTAAAAGAACTGCCATTACTGTGCTGACATGCCACCTTTGATGTTCAGAGAGCCTAGCCATCAACTGCCATGTTCCACATGTTATTGTGTCTGAAGAAGACACAAGTATGGATTAGAGACTTACTTTGATGTGCTTCACTCCACAGGAAACCAGTCTATGTGTCAGGAAAGGATCCCAGGAAATATCAAAGATCTGAAACAACAGTCAAAGTGGATAGGTACTGCAACTTCTGCTACTACTACTAATGCTAGTGCAAGTGACTGAGAAATGATAAAGCAAATCAGTATGGAGTATTTGGAGTGTGAGGGTATTTGCTGCTTGTAAGAAGAATGAGAAATAATTGTTATTGCTGAAATCCTGTCAGGTCTACTGAAGGTCAGGCCAAAAGTGTACAGCTGCATGTGTATCTCTCTAAATTAGGGATGTTAATAATTAACCATTTAACCGTTAACCGACAACAAGAATTTTGACCAATTAATACTATCAGTTAAGCAGTTAAAAAAAAAAATATATATACACACACACACACACACACACACACACTACATATATATAGGAGGATTTCCTTACAGCACTCTCAGCACCGGAGTGTGTTTTGTTTTGTTAAAATGTTTATGCATTAGAAAGTCTGGTTACTATTTGCTGTTTATTTTAAGTTATAGCCTATTATGCCAGTTCTGCACATGTAAAAATAAACCCCTTCTTATGAAAAAAACAAACAAACAAACAAACAAAAAAATATTTGTTGTATTGGTATTTTTTAATGGGTCACAGACAATCGTCCATTCTAAATAGTACATTTTAATCATGTCGGTTAACCGTTAATGGTCGGTTAACGAGTGTCAGCTATTTTGAAAAATGAGCATCCCTACTCTGAATTCAACAAAGCATGGTATCTGTCCTGAGCCAAAGCCAGGAAGAGAATGCAATTGCTCTAGATAGCATAAGAGTCACAATCAGAAAGATAAGAGAGCAACATACACACACAGAGAGTGAGAGTGAGAGTGAGAGTGAGAGAGAGAGAGAGAGAGAGAGAGAGAAAGAGAGGGAGAAAGGGAGGGAGGTTCCTCTCAGTGTTGAGCGCTGACATGCCCCGAGCGCGTCTGGGGAGGTACAGGGAGGGAGTAAAGGCCTGAGGTAAAGCAGGCCTGATGTTTCCCACCAGAGGGAAGACAGAACATTACTGAGAACATGCTTCACCTAACACAGACACTACACAGCAGAGCTGCGTGCTGTCAGCCATGTAATGCCTGGAAACCTCCTTCACAGACTGTGTGTGTGTGTGTGTGTGTGCATGTGCGTGTGTGTATGCATATGCATGTGCATGTGCATGTTGAATCTGAAAACATGCTCTGTCCAACAAGGTGCACTCTCATTCACACTGTCACCATTAATTATTATATATGTACAGTTCCGCCACTGTGCTCTTGAATGTTCTCTACCAGCGTGGCAATGTCCTTTGAAGACAGTCTGTATATGAAACAATATGAATGGATTATAAATATCCATGTCTTTTTCTGAATCACTTAATCATTTGAGGCTTCAAAGCTGTACTTCACTTAGGTAGTATCCTCTAGGACTCTCTAAGGTGGTCTAGAATTAGGAGGCAGAGTTCAAAACACTGAAGAGATTATTGGATCTCATTGGACAAATCATCAACTCCTTACCCTGTCAGAATGGCCTGTGGCAGTGGCCAAAACCCGCCCTCTTTTCCAGTCCCACACACACACTGTGTTTTTAGCATCCAGACCAACAGAAGCCAATCGCTACATAAAGACAGAGAGAGAGAGAAAGTGAGAAAGAGAATGAAGGAGAGAGAGAGAGAGAGAGACTAAGGTCAGGCTACGGTTCCACACAAATAAGCAACAGAGTTAACAAGTATTGTGAAGTATTTAACAAATTTGTTGCTGTCCAATCCTGTGATTATGTCAGGAATCAAGAGACATAGCTAAAAGCTCTGTACTCCAAAAAGAAAAGAGATTCAAGGCTGCAGTGACTGTGCAGTAATTTAATACAGTCTGGTCATCTTCAGTTTTCCATTGCATGCCTCAATACATATTTAGAGCAAAACCACAAATCTACAAAAATGTGACTCACCTGTCCATCCGTGTCAAACGCCAGGCATGCTACTCCATGTGTGTGTGCATCTCTTAGAATGGACACGGTCTGCATAGCATAAGAGTCCCACACACAGATGTAAGGATCCTTCCCCACCTGACCAGTGGCCACTTGAATCTTGTCAGGATGCAAGGCCAAACTGCGTAAAATGTCAAATTATACTACCCATTAATGAAAAGAGAAAGAAAGAAAGAAAGAAAAGACATTGCACCATTCAATGCAGGGAATAAATTAAATGATTAATATCACTTAACTATGTGCAAGATAAGAAATAATGGAACGGGAAGACAGAGGAATAAGGCGGCGACAGCAGAGAAAAGAAAAAACCCATTTGAGCTGTTATCAGTAATGGGAGCCACAGTGGGATCGTGCCTGCTGATATTAAAGCAGCTCCTCCATCTTCCCTGACAGTGCACCGCGTCAGAGATTTTCATTAAGGCAACCCACAGCGAGAGCAATCAAAGAAACCCCAGCCTGAATCCTTCTCAAGACTAGAACTTCCAGGCAATGACAATATGTTCTGACAACATATCACACATAGACAGCACCACACACAAGAGTACAGCTAACAGAACATTTACTCACACTGAAAATGACAGCTATGAACAGCCTTGAGCAGATATACTAGTCAGCAAGTCATTTTACGTAAAGACATTCAATGCCCTGAGCTAAATATTGATAAATCTCTGCATACTGTATATTTTTTCTCCATGACTTAAAGATATACGTGTTAAATACACTGCATAAATGTGTGGTGGCCATCCTCAGGATATCTGAGGATATTTAGTGAAGTAAATCTATTATTTCAAATACAGGAAAAAATTTCAAAAGTTTATTCAAAAACAATATCATTGACCATTCACAAACCAAGCCTTGAGGTCTATTGTCTTATCACAGCAATTCAGTGGTACAATGTGCATTCATCTCTCAAAGTTCTCTACAGCAGAGATGCGCCATTTGCATGTCGAGTTCATTCCTGTTCTGTAACACAACACTAATTATACATGTTAGGAGCTAATGACCTCTCCCCACCTCTTCAATTCAAATTTATCACATATATTCAAATCAGCCCCATAGTATGATCTGTAGACCTGTCAGTTGTTTGGAGGAGATAAATGGGTAGGGGGAGTATCCACCCCTAATGCAGATCAGAGCAGAGAGGGTGGAGGGATAGGGGTCTAATGTGCATACCCTGATAGGAGGCCTGTGGTAAGATCAAAGTCTTTCTCTGTCCGTGAGCGTGAAATTCAAGCCTCTGGCTCCATTAGTAAGACATTAAGAGCCCGTTCAGCTGTAGGCTGCACTGTCTAGCTCCATCAGTTGAATATGTGTATATGCGCTGCATGTATGTGTATGTTTGCATTAGAGAGAGACAGAGGATGTGCATGTGGAAACCAAAAAAAAATGCTGACCATGTTGAAACATTGACATTGCTGGTAATGACACTGAACATCAGCGTGCAGATTTATCTCTCGAAGCACATCTCAGAACAGTCTTTTTCGCTTGTGAACAGAACATCTGGCTGCGTATATGGGTCTGTCTAAAACCAAAATATCTAGACATATTTCCTCATCATTTTTGGTATACATAATACTTTATATAGGACAGCCTGTGGTGCATCAGCAGAGTAGTCTGGTTCTCTCTCTCTCTCTCTCTCTCTCTCTCTCTCTGTGTATGTGTGATTACTTGCAGTGGTCTACTCAGTGGTCCCCAGGCAGAGGCCTGAACCAATATGAATCAGTGAATCGTTGCGGGCTTCTGGGACAACTTTACCCATTTGCCCTCTCTACAGATGGACACCAGCCCTCAGCAAGAGAGAGGGAGACAGAGAGAGAGAAAGAGAGACAGAGAGAGAGAGAGAGAGAGAGAGAGAGAGAGAGAGAGAGAGAGAGAGAGAGAGAGAGAGAGAGAAAGAAACGAGTTCTTCTACAGATACCCTAATCTATATGCAATGGACTCAGGAATTCCAACATTGCCTGTTCAGAGGAGCTAAACTACCTTGTTTAGGACATCTAAAGATTTTTAAAACCATTAAGCAGTCATTATGAGGGTATTACATACATAGCATTTGAGGGGTGCTTAGCCAAACAACCAGTCTGTGTGACATTTCCTATGCACAGGGAGGGCGGTGCAAATTCAGACTGTAAAGAGAGCAGTCATCTCTATCTACTGATGCCTTCTAAAGGTCTGTGCTGACATGACTGGACAGGGCAGTCAGTCAGGGCTAATGGGGTCTGAAATGTGTCAGAATCACTGGATTCCTCTGTGGGACAATGCTCAGTTGTGACACTTTCATTGTGTTGATATTGGTTGAGCTATTAAGATACAAACTATGATTAATCTGCCACTTTCAGACACTAGTAAACTCGAAAAGGACACTGACAAAATTTACAGAGCCCCTTTTTTGGCTATTAATTAAAATATGTAGACAGACTAGAAAAGACTGTCATCACTCTAATTTAATAGTGAAATGATTTTTCACCAGGTGCTCTGAAGCAATTGGCATTTTGCATCAGTCAGTTCACTGAATTTGAACATACAGAACAGTATATGCATGGAAAACATAGCAAGGACACAAGTTATTTCAGTGGATGAATTTGGAGTAATATTTCTTTGTTGTGTGCATTTTGAAATCCAATACAAGTATGTATATCAATGAAAATACCAGAAATAGTTTACCAACAATGTCTTCGCATCTTGTCTAAAATACCAGTAGTGAAAGGTTGCAGCATTTTTACCATCTTCTGTGAGAGTAAATGAGAACATTATCAACAAGATTATACCCCATACAGAGCACCCTAGCAAGAAATAATTCTCTTTTTTTATCCATTTGACATTTTAAAAATCATTCATCCACAGGTTTGCATTTGACAACGCCACTACTGTTCACAACACTGTAAATCAATGAAGATTTGAGTCTATTTTAGGTCACCATGTAGTATGTAAATACCAAAAATAACAAAAACTAAAAATCCAAGTGTTTGACTGAAAAACCAGACTCAGGAAAAAGCTGAACTGGGGGTTAAATTGAGTCCATGTGATGAAAAGGGTGAAGTTTCCCTTTAAGCACAACAGAGGACACATAAAGGTCAAATTCTTGCAGTGTAGGCACATGTTTAGGGGTCAGTAAAGCTGATCTTAAGAACAGAGGTACACAAGAATTAATGTTCAATTTAATAGTTTGAACATTTCTTTTAGATCAACTATATGAATGCTCATAGACAAAGTGTTTCTCAGTGCCCCTATATAACCTAAGATTTCTCATCTTCATCACTGTGGAAACTAAATAATGAGTACATGTTAGCAGAGTGACTCTTTAGTCCAATGCACTCTTTAATCCTACATTGAATACTGAGGATCCTCAGTCTAACCCACCAAGGGTTAGACTGAGGATATTAGCTTTTAAGATCCTTTCTTAAGTCTCAAGGCAGCTCCCCCAAAAGGCAGTTCAACATGCTCTGCAGTGTCATTATGTCATTACAATACATTCATCTTAATGGAACTTTTGAAAAGCCAAATTCTCAGCATGACTGTACCCCCCCCCCCCCCCCCCCCCCCCCCCCCCCCCCCATTTTTCAGAAGAAAGAGAATGGAATCTGACATTGTGTGAGTGCATTCATATGTGCTGCACTACTTCACCACTAGTTTTCAATTAGATATCACCAGCTAACTCTTCGATTTTTCAAAACATTTCTTAATGGGTCTCAAGTTCATGAGTTTATATTACTAGAGTTTATAGTATTAGATTGCTGTTCAAAACAAGAATTAATGTTTACTTCTGTAGGAACAGCATGCTAACATTAGCATAATCCACACAGGAATATCCACAGGGTTTGCATGCTCACCCCTGGCAAAACTGAGTAAAATGATAACTGTTATGAATAGATAAGAATAGCAATGCTCCCTCGAGGGGAAAACAAACCTTAAGTGGCATGCTGCTGGTGCCCTTCTTTTAACAAGAACATGTTTAAAAAATCAGGAGGAAATCAAACAGTAATTAAGCCTGGATACTTGTCACTGGCTGCCACAGACAGTCGTATATCCAAACTACCCTTGGGTCCCATGGTATTAACAATGCAAACAGCTTGAAACTGTCAGAATTTTAAAAAGGTTCTGTTTAGAACATTGGATGTTGCTGAATTTAAATGCTCTGTGGTTTGGAATTATACAGTAATTTGTTATTTAAAGTAGTAGAGTCAGCACAGGCCAACTGTAGCTTGCAGTGACACAAAAAGCAAAATGAGTTTGTGTCACAATGTCCATTCATTCAAAGTCAAAAATTTAAACAAACTTCAATGAATATCAAATAAATCAAAAAGGATGAGACAGGGAGTGAAGGAAACAGTGTAAAAGATAAACTTAAATTAGATTATGGAGGGTGCACAAATGTGGTTCTGTACACAAACACAATAATATCATTACTAATGTTTTCTTTCTTTCACAATACAGTCTGTTAGAAAAATACTGCTGAATAGAGCAAAGAGTGAGGTAATAAAATGAGTGAGAAACAAGCTTTGTTTCTTTCCTGCATGGTCTGGGTTCACCCAAAGGCAAGATGGAGATGATCATGGTCACGAGCTACTCTGATAATTCATCTTATCAGTTCATCATAACCATGAGGAACCATGAGGAATGAGATAAACATATTAACTCCTCAAAATCTAAGAGGGGACTATTCAGCATATTTGAATTTTCCGTAAACATGACTAGCAATGTCATAAAATCATTCCTTCAGGCAATCTCCGCAAATCGATTTATTACCGGTAAATCGGGAAAAGGGCGATATAATAGGGTCAGTGTTGTAATGCCATGCCTCAAATACCATTTGCATACACAAACACTTTGGCGAATGCTATATGTGTCCTTAAACTCTGGCCCTTTAAAGAGCAGTATTGAGTTTCTGGGGCTTATCTCAATAAATCTGTCCAACATGCATAATGAGCTAAAGATCTTGCTGGAGCGTGGACCTTCCCACCTTAATGATGTCTCTCTATGTCAGTGTGTGTCCGTACTATAAAGCCGGACAGGAGGTAGGGTGGTAGGAGGCTAACCTAATCTAACAAATACCAGCATGTTTTAACACAATTAAACGCGAGTTCATGGGGGGAAAAAATCTAAATAAAAAAAGTATATAAAGCTCGAACACAGCAAGTCTCAGGCTCAACAGAACAAATTTGGTAACAGCAGTTTATTTTCTCGCCCATAACCATTTATCCTGTCCCCTTCAGAGTAAAACACTTGTCAGAACCATGATTTGGGTTTCAGGGGGTCTGTTTCTGATAGCCTTTCTATTGACTTACCTGATTATGTCATCGTTGTGTCCCAAATAAAACTTCTGTGTGTGCTCTCTTGTGTTGAATACTACACCAACTCCAGCCACGAAGTAGACAATCTCTTTTCCTGCGGTGTAATACAAGTTGTTGCGACACTGATGTCCCCGGTAGCCGTGTATCCATTCCAACCGTAATTGGCAACGGGGAGCAGTTTTATCCGCCATGCTTAAGTTTCTCGGTTTTCAGTGGTTTATTGGATTGTGGCGAAATTTAATCAAATAAGTTTTCTGTCGCAGAGGGCTGCAGCATCTGAAACGAGCTGAGGCGAGCGTGTTATTGTACCTTTCATGGAATCTATTGAGGTAAGGTGCTCCACCGGTTGATAGTAATTGCTGCTAAATACGCTTGCAGGGTAAATTGTACTGTGAGTATGCAGCGCTTATGGATCACCTTGACCGTTGTGAAAATGGTTAATTTAAACAACTGCTTATACATTTAGTTTTAATCGCATGGATTCAACAGTGGCAAATGAATCAGTGTTACACCCTACGATGAAGAAGAGAACGACTTAGAATCAAAGACTAGCTTTCATTCATAACATAATATAGGGTCGCCAACTGAGCAACTGATCCATTAACCACAACAGCTAACATTACAAGCGCTCGACGGCAAGCCGCGCGCAAGCTTATGTACGATACTCAGCCAACATTACAACGATTCTTTAACCGCTTGACCTCAAAGTAGCCTATGCTCCTGCAACCAGGACACCTCAGGGAGACTTACGATCGAAGGTGGTCAGTGTCTGCTTATGAATAGGCTACGGCTTCTTCATGCTCAAGCCAAAAGCGATGGAATGGTCAGATCCTCCGCCCCGGTCCGGTACTTTGACTGACAGGCACTCTATAGTTTCTATATCAATACCCTCCGAAATTGCAGTTATCAAAGAGCCGACTCTCTGTCAACTGCCAACCGCAAATTGCCTCATGACTGGACCGCTTCCAAAAACGTCTTCATGTGCAAGTTTCTTTGACAAATCTGCATCCGACATATATGTTAAAAATCTCCGTTATCTATGCCGGAACACCAAATTATCAGCAACCAGCGCGGTACTACAGTAAAGCCATCCCTGAGGGAGAAAAAAGACAGGGAAGCATTTTTCGTTGGATTATCCCCAAAACGCTGTCATCGTAATGACTGCGCTTCGAATTGTGCTTTAAACTGTGTTTCTGCGTAATGCTTTCAAGAATATGCTCTCTACTTTCTAGTTACGAATTGAACTTAGTTACTACGACGCTTGTGGCCCATTTCGATGATGCTAACACGTAAAAGCTATACGTCAGGCTACTAAGGCTGATGGATATTGAAGTCTTGTTATTTTCCGTGTGCATACAGTGAATGGCGAGGAATCTGTTAGAATAACTACAAGTACCGAACATCTTTTGCGGAACGCTGTCCACGGTCCTGAGCACGGATCTCTGTTTCACGGGAATTAATAAATACCAAATCTACTCTACATATCGCTTCGGTAGCGTTATTTTGCAATACAGTCACACGAACGAGTGCCCAATGATGTAAAGCCTGGGATGTCCATGGTATGTTCATTTAAAGCGGTCGTTCCACTGTCTAATACGGAGGGCGTCACCCTGTTCAAGCGTAGTCAATTGACAGAGGCGGTTGTGTGCACCGGGGGATTTAACTAAAGTAATATACGAAAAGGCTTTTATCAGTGCTGTGCTGGGAAAAAAATATGACGAACGTTAACGCTGGAGACGCTTATCGATAAAGAAAATGCTAAATCATTTTTACTTGTAAGGCTTTAACATCTAAGTAATCTATGCATACAGTGAGATGTAGCTCACGGGTTTTAACTGCAGTGATAAATTGATATATGCGGCTCTGGGTGTCAGCTAGAGTAAGTTTCCTAAATGTCGCAGTGTGCAAATGCCTAGTGCTATTTCTTTGATTTTCAGTAGAAGTTCAGTAATACAGACAGTTCCATTCAATACAGCACACTTGACTACGCGAATGCTCTCCAAAATTATTAAGAATATTGCAGGTGTAGTCATTCATGTACAAAGGTGTGTTCTACACCACGGAGTCATCCCACTCGAAAGAAATTAGTTATTAATTAAAATACGAGTTAAAAGAAACATGGGCTAAGAAACAGCAACAGCTCAAATTATTAATTAGTATGATGAAAATGATATATCATTTACATTAAATTTACTCCCAAATATACAGCTCTGCTGAAATGAAGTTATCTGCCTGTGATATCAGCGAGTGCTACATTTAGAGTAGTATTCCTGCTCAGGAATGTTCTCTGTGATTATGTCAGAAAAACAGGGACGCATGCCGTATTACATGCTTTGTACAGGGTCCTGGACTAAGTCCATGCTCTTTATATCAAACTCTTAGTTAAGGGTGAGATGAGGCAAAGCTTCCTAATGACACTCAATATGGCTCATTTAAGCACAACCAGCCCAACATAATCTGATTAGTTACTGGGATAGGGACTAGTGTGTTGCTCTCTAAAATAAAGGAGGCAAGAGACTGGCCTTACATTGCTTTGTGACAGTCACTTTCATGTGCTTCAGTAAAAATCTTAAACTGTTTCCATACTTGTTTGAAGCATTTGCATACATGTCCAGCAAATGTGTTTGACATTTTCCCTGGTGCAACATGTGAGGGAGATGTGATAGCATCAGTCTATGCTTCCAAGGACTAACAGACATCTATTTGAGATTTACCAAGGACTACAGGAATTTAATAATGTGATGAGACTGAAATAGTGTATGGGGCACGGAACCGATTATACAGACTGCTAAACTGTAGGAGAGGAGTGTAAATTTGTGGTGTATTTGGCTTATGTGATATATGGTGTGTCCTCCTCTGACATGCTGACTGACTATAGGGCCAGACCTTTTGAATTAATCCCAGACATATGGTGCACCCATATGGTGGGCCCTTAACAAGCAGGACCTCTGAATCTCCACAATACACAAAACCACCTTACTCTAACCAACAACCAAAACTAATATACCTGGACACACATGCATCCGTGAATAATATAAAGGAAGCAGATATGTATTCATCCGTGCAACTGCACTCAGTCAGACACACACACACACATACACACACACGTACACAATATCATCCATGGCAAAATTAATGTTTAAAAGCTTTTTAATGACATCGCACATATTTAACAGAGAGGGGTAAAAGTCTACAGGTGCAGTTTTCATACATTTGAGAGTCCGGCCTGTGGTATATATATATATATATATATATATATATATATATATATATATATATATATGTATATATATATGCCCAAAAGCCCTGACTTCGGAAAGGGTTTCATTCCTATCATGTTGTTTTTTGATTGTGCAGTAGATGAGATTTTTTTCATTACAATAGATACAGTGACAGAGAAATGCACACTATGTATCAAATAGCTGGATAATGTAGCAAAAAATGATAACGCGCAGTGCTATAGCCAACAAGCAAGCAACCGTTTTCTTTTCTTTTTTTTTTTTTCTTTTTTGGAGTAACATTTCCTTTTTCCAGTAAATGCTTTAATTCCACTTTCCACTTAACAATGATGCTTTAGAGTGTTTATAATACAATACTAGTTTTTATACTCTGTACTAGAATTATTTGGAACATATATTATGATGCAACTCAAAAGTAATGACAATAAACAAAACAAACAAAACAAGAAAAAAAAATTAAAGCAAACAAAATGTTAAATTTACTAGGGTTTTCTAGTCCTTAGTGTGTAGCAAACATTCTTACAGGTCCAAATATGGTCAGACCCACCATGTTTTAATTAGCTAAAACAAGATAATCATGCCACCAAGCAAACGAGTGCTTATTCTTCATATTAGCAAATATGTTCTATCATTTTAGAGCCTATGATTGTTAAAATATTATTAGTTAGACTGGATATAACTATGCTTGTAAATGGAATTTTAAGATGAGTTGTTGCTCTGGAATTTCATGGTCCTGTCCACTTTCAGGCAGACACAAAATGGAATAGTCTCAAAGCATTGCTGTCTCGCTCCCCAACAGTTAAGAGAGAATACAAGTTACTTCTCCAAGACAGCCTCACAAAATTGAGGAAATGTTTTTTTTAAATATCCAGACCCCTTCAGTGACACAGTTACAAAAAAGAGAGATATTCAATAATCAATAATAACAAATTTTAAAAATCAATGACAATAAAAACAGAACAGCATAAAAAAATTACCTGGTCCTTGATTCAAAACGACTTTCCAAAACATGACACACCCTAGCTAAAAATGATCATGTTAAACCTTAATTTTTTTTTTTCATTCACATATTTTAATACAACTTTGGAACCAAATTGGTGGGACTTTAGGCACAAAATATGGTGTTCTAGTTCTTGAGCTTGCATGCTGGAATATCACTGGAGGTGGACAGACACAAATGGAAACATAAGAAGGGAAAAAAAAAACACAAAATAAAGGAAGGAAAAGAGAACAGAATGTCTTCATTGTGACGGGAACAGGCTTTTACTGCTTCTTCTTGCTGAAGAGGCTGAAACGTTTTTCTTTTTCCTTCTCCTTGTCTTTCTCACGCTTGCCTGGGCTGGACTCGGTTGTCAGGGTAACAGTGGCGGGCAGGGTTTGGGCACGGCTGGAGGCAGGAGTGCTCTGGTTGCTGGGCGTAATCTCAGACTTTTCGGAGGAAGAGGAGCCTGAACCTGCATTCTGAATGGCCTGGATCCACGTGTTCATCTCCTCCTGCAAAGGTCACAGAAAGTTATTGAGACAAATAACAGTCATAATGTCTGTATTAACAACTAGCGGAGTTAAATGCTAAAACTGTAAACACATTCATGGCGTTTTATGAAACTTTCCATGACACAGAGTTTTTTCAAGCTGGTCATAAGAACTGCCACAAGAGGGCACTGTGCAGCACTATTGGTTTAACAACACTGGGTGTACTGTAATAATGGCTCTAACTGAGATGCTTACATCATCTTTGGCTTGGAACAGATATTCATTTCCATCCGTCACTCTGAAAAAAAGAAAGGAAGGATTGATTAATCAAAACAATAGTGTCTCTAACTTAATGTGAGCTACTGAAAAATGTGCATACCATTTTCCTACAAGTAATTACAGGCTGAATGTTTAGGCAATGATTTGAAACTATGGTTCAAGAATATAGGCTTAGCTGTAATTTCCCCTACTTGAGTTTGAAGACATGCTTCTTCTTCTTGTAGTCGACGGCCACCTCGCACACAGCATCCTTCAGGCTGATGGGAATCTCGTTGTGGTATGGAATGCCCTGACTAGCATTCTTATTGTCTTTGTAGAAGCCCATCTCCTGACCATTGATAACGCAGTACACATTATGCCAAGACCTGAAACAAAACACAGATAGAGCATATTACTATAAAGCATATTATCATACAAGCACGGTCCAAATTTTACAAATCCCAGGTTCGTAATATAAATTCCAAAAGGAAAGATGTTGGTCATCTGTAGGTCATTCCTCTAGAACTGCATTTCTATACTGTATACTTTTACTTATATATTTTATCATTTATGCTCAGGCACTGCTCAGTTCCATACCTGCTGGAGGCTTTCTTGTTATGGCCCTCCCACTCGTGCTTGCGATGCAGAAAGCCCTCCAGCTGGGCAGAGGGACTCTCCTGGCCCTTGGCTGGCAGTGTGGATGATTGGCTGCCCTTCCCTCGCCTCCCTGATGTGGGAGACGGGATGGGACTGGGCTCCTTGGAACTCCTCTCAGCCACCCCGTTCACGATCTCCTCTCCTCCATCCACAGCATCCTGAGAGAAAGAAAGTGTGACGTGTAAACAAATGAAAATTTCAATTGCACATGCGTGGCATCTGGGTTTTTTTTTTGTTTTGTTTTGTTTTGTTTTTTTTACATAAATCAACCATGGCTGTGTAGAAACAGAAGTCTCTCATTGTTAAATCTGAAGAAAGATGAATGGTTGCACACAACTATCAACTGCAAGCATTGAGTTGAAATCTGACAGACGATATGGAAAAGTAAAGATGTAGGCATAAACAAAAAGAGGCACGGTTTCCAGTATAAATGTTCAAACTGGAATAAGAGAACAGAACAACCAAAGAACCACTGCAGGTAGAGGCAAGCATACACAAACTAACACCAAACTAACCCACCTCCATGTCTCACCAAAGGTAAAAACATGAAGGTAAAGAAGATGGAGAGATAGGAAGGTTGAAAATCAAAACTATAACATTAATCCACAACTTAAAGGTGGATAATGATTCAGAGGAAAATCACACAAAGTCCACATCAAACAGAGCACTATACCCTTTGAATAATACCATTGTACTGGACTGGAGCCTGCCGTAAACCCACGTCTTCAGTGCAGTTTTTGAGCATTCAGTGTTCATAAACCAGCTTTTCCCCTCGATCTCTATTGCTCAAACTGTAATCTGTTCTCTGACGGGAACTACCATGCACTTCTCCAAAAGAGTGTATGCATTGTAAAAAAGAGAAAACACCCTTCTCTATTTTTCAGTTCATATAGTTACATGTTGTAACACTATCGACAACTATATGATTTTCTAAAGGAAACCCTACATCTAGGGAGATGCATCTATGAAGTTATAGCATCTAATGTTTACAGTCACATGTCTCAAAGGAATATCAAATCAAAATTAAAATTATGTTTAAGTATAGACAAGCATATAATACCTAATAAGTGTCCATTCGAAGTAAGGCGTACAAGCACAAAAAAGTGTAATTAAAATGACAATTATCAAATGTTTTATTGTTAGTAAAAAAGAAAAAGTTGTTATCTGTAAAAAGATGGAAAGACGGATTTTTAACCACCAAAGTGTAACAGAAATAAACTACACAAACAACAGGAATACCATAAACAAATTTAAAAAGTGGTTAGGACACAAGTAACAAAAATAAACATGAAATCAGACACAAAATGACACATGCAGATGTAAGGGTCAGACACAAAATCAATTGTAAATGCTTGAATCTTGTCTATTCCAACTGAAAATGCAATTATCTGTCTGCAGGCGAAGTGGGAAATCCTAGGCCACATTCAAACTCTACACCGAATTGACTCCCTCTCTGTATAAATCCTATATCAAAATCACAGCCTGCCAACTAATGAGACTACTCAGGTGATGAAAAACAGTTGATAATCTGGTTACATCCTCTCAAAATATGACATTGGGTTTGCACCAACAGAATCACTGATAATCATCCACATATAATCCTCAATCCTTTTTATAGCCCAAGGCACCTATTGTGATAGACAGGTTTCAAAAAATCACTGTGATAAGGGTCAAATAAAATAAAAAGAATAAAAAACAGAATAAAAACAAAACAAAAAAATTGGTGACCGTGTAGTTCAAAAACAGACATTAATTTTTGTCTGTTGAATAAAATTTTGAGGTCTTCATAGTTCCAAGAAATTCCCATAGCTCTAAGTCCTAAAGCACTGGTCACTATTCAAATATAAACAGCACAATGACCTTTAGATGTAAATCTTGAGAGCTGCAGTTCATTGACCTAAATATTTCTGCGTGTTGTTTCGTTTGCTGTAAGCTCACGTTTTGCCCTGAACTGGGTGCTCTTGGCCCGTGACTGAGGGCCGCGGGGGCCTGCGTATATTTGGTAGGCAAGAGAGTGGTTACTGACCCGAGGAGAGTCTTGGTCTGAGGGTAGTCCGTTCTGGGCAATCTGCTCTCCTTCCCTGTTCAAACACAAAGTGAATGCACAATCGGTCAAAGTGCCACCCAAGAAAACATTACTTCTTTACGCCAAGCTGTGAAACAGTTCAAATACGACAATGACTCTGCATAGATGGAGTAAGTGTATCCTGTTACCTCGGCTGTGAGTCCGACTCTGTTGCCTGTAAAGGCTCTGGCGTCGGGGGTTTCCTCTTCCTTTCTTCCTCCTCTTGCTGTCTTCTCACTTCCAATAACTCCAACTGAGGGACGAGGAAGAGAAATATCACTGTGCTATCACATGAACCATCCCCATTTCTGTCTTGTCACTTTTGGTTTTCTTACTCCGCCTTCCCCTTTTTTTTTTTGCCTCTGTCTGTTACCCAAGCCCTTCTAGATCATTTTATTTACATTCACTGACTCGCTCGCTGACTCGCTCACTGACTCACTCACTCACGCACTCACTCACTTTTCCCTTTCTCACTCTCTCACCGTCGTCAACCGCTCCAGCGCTGAGAAGCGTTCCTCCCATGTAGCGGCCGACTTCTCGAAAGCCTCGTGCCTTTTGATCAGCTTCTCCACTTCGTCCACACTCTGACCCATCTCTCTGCTGGACAGGTAAGGCTCCTGTCCCAGCAACCATGCCTCTGCCACCCCCGCATCCCTCGAAAATTGGTGCACTTCCAGAACTGCACACGACGGACAAAAAAGGGAAGTGGGAACCAAAAACTGACATACATACCAACATCCCCTTTAGTCAGAGGTCAAGTTCCCTCATCTCCATGACACAAATGAGTATTCTACTCCAAAGCTTTATTTGTCAGGGCTAGGCTAAGAGAGGGCAGCGTGTGTTTGCTAGTTTCCTGTCAGAAACCACAAGGAAAATTTAATTTGTTTTCAGGGCTGGACATGATAAAACCAAAAAAACAGTGGGTAGTTGAGCTTAAGGCATGTCAGATTAGACCAAATAAACATGCATGAGGTTATGTAAAAGTCAATGGGAAGCTACAGTACTACTGGGTCATTCTGGGTCAGTGACGTGATGGTGGACAACACTGCAGCACTGCAGGGTGGAAAATAAGTGCTGTATAACAATGAGAGTCTACATCACTGAGGGGCTGAGCTTGCTTTGCTTAGAGTTATTATTACGTAAATATCATTGGATGAATATACTTACTCAGTCTTAGCCACTCCCATCTGTCCTCCCATTTGTCAATCATGTCTTTCCTCTTGTCCGTCAACTGTAGCAACTTTTCCTTGATCTAAAAGAGGAGAAGGGTAAAACAATTTAGGTAAACGACTAAATGAATACAATTCAAACTCGTATCATTAAGGACACTATGAGTGACACCAGCATTTTCACAGTAATGCTCAAAATACAAAATTAGGTATCACACACACGCAGAGAATAAACAGTTTTGTCATTTGAAACAAATATTTACCATATAAATGCTCAAGTATTTAAAGCATGTTAGATTTCGTTGATCCCAATGTGCTGAATTACTGACTACTCAAATTTACTTCTTTCATTAAATGCCACAATGTTTCCTTTATTTGTTTTTCTCCCACCTACCTCCTCTGATGCATAATGTTTCCGTGCCAACAGAGACTTGCCAAGCTCGATGCAGGCTGTGAAGCTGTCATTGCGGGCATCAATCTCTGCTTTGATGCCCTGATGGTTGTTCATGAGCAACTCCACAGAGGACACATCTCTACAAATAAGCAACAAACAAGGTCCAGTTACAAGAACTGTATCTTAAACCAGCACTAATCACTAACTACTGACCTATGTCCACTCTGACCAAACAAACACAGTCAGGGCAGAGACACTCAACTTTAACTGCCATGCCTTCCACACCATACAAATGGGGATTCGAACCCACAAACAGACACAAACCTGGGTTTCTCCTGGGCCTCGATGAGGCGGATGACGTCCTCCATCCACAGCATGAGGTCTCGGACCATGCTAAAGAAGCGGAACTTATCGCCGGTGTCGAGCAAACGGACCCTGCGACCCTCGCAGGCCTCCAGCAGGCTCTTCCAAGCCTCCAGAACCTCGCTCTCTCTCCGCTGGATGTCATCGGCCTTGTCCCCAGCATACGCTGACTGCAGGCGAACAGCATCCTCCTGCAGCTGCTTCACCTACATCAGCAGATCACAGGAAAAGCTTAAATGCCTACTCAGACACTGCACCTTAACATATAGCCTCGATTATTCTAACATTTTGTCACCCTATAAGCTAGCTGAATTTGCTAATTAATTTGCATGTTTGCTCAGTTAGATCTGATATTAGGAGACTGTCATACTGTGCTAATGTGTTTAGTGGTATGTAAATATCCAGTGTTAGGGATAATGCACAGTGAGTACGTGATCAGTTAAAAAATAACTGCATGACAGAGGGATGTGACATGGTCCAACACACCCCTTGGGATTCTGTTATTTCTTAATAATTCAAAGTGCATCATCCCACTTATACCACAGCTAACTTACCAAAGTACTTAACGTGCTGTTCAGAACATGATGTTCAGAAATAAGAAGATTCAGTCATGGTCTTCATAGCAGAAATAGTAGTATATCCCATAAGGTACAGAGTGAGCCGAATAGCTATCACTAGCAAGTGTGATTTTTACATATTTTAAATGCTCATGGGTGAGGTCATACAGTAGTAATGCACATCCACTTCTTGATTAATCAGAACGGAGTATTTGCCAAAGGCATGCAGTATATTTTCAGAGCCATGGTACAAGTGTGTAAATTAGTTTATGTGAATGTGTGTATGCTTGTGTGTAAGTATGTGTGTGTGTGTGTGTGGATGCGTCAAGGGGTTCACACCTGTGTGCCTAGTGCCTGGATATCATGCTCAAAGGTAGTGTGCATTCTCTGGAGCGTCTCCACTGTGTTTTGGTCTCGGCCCAACTCTTCCGGAAGCTTCTTATGCTTGTCCAGGATACGGCTCAGAATCTCTTTGGCGTCATGATAGAACTTGTGAAGTTCATAGGACGCGGCGAGAATCTGAGTGCGAGTGTCAATCAACTCGAGCAGGTCCGCCCACGCTTCGTTCAGGCCGTCCTTCCACTCGGCAACCGTCGCTGCATCAGCGTGGCCCGCATTAATGAGTTCATCTGCCATACGGTTTACGGAATCCACACGCTCTTGACCGATGTTACCCGTGTCACGGGCGAATTCCCGGAAACGCTCTTGGAGCATCTGCGGGGAGTGAGTGAGTGAGAGAGAGGGAGAGAGAGAGAAGTAGAGAGAGAGAGAGGCTTAATGACACTGATTGTAGTAAAGTATCAGCTGTCCTCCATTCCAAATCAAGCTCTGAAGGAGGTTGGGAAATTATTTCTCATGTGTGGACATAGTTAAATTTATATGTAAAACATATTTTGTACAACAGATTTTGCAGGGGATTGATCATACTAAACTGATGCGCAATAAATCTTGGGTAAGCTTTTTAATCATATTGAGTGAAAAAAAAAATAGTTAGGAAACATATGAAATATTGCCTCTGAAAATCATTCGAATATTTCGCTTGATTAAACTGGGAAAGAGAGACAAAGGGAAAAGAAAGGTTTGACTTACTGTTACATGTTCATAGTCCTGGCCAAGTTCATGAGATCCAGCCACCACCTCTCTCTCTGCAATCCACTGCTCCAGGTCGTCCACCTCTCGGTTCAGCTGGAACAGACGACACCTCTCATCCAGTTTTCCCCTCCGCTCCTCAGACAGGTCCTTCAGCCCCGCATACAGCTTATCCACCTGAGACTGACGCATGCCTATCCTCTCACTGTGGACCAACCAAAAAAAAAAACATCCGTAATAAGCACATGCGTTCAACATGAAAGACAACCAGAAAAAAAGTGAATTTTCATATTGTGTGTTTCACAATATCCGTTTAATATCAAAACCCAGGCCAGCATTCATAAATAACATCAAAATTAGAATGGAAGAACTGAAAGACAGGTTGGAGTCAGTAAGTCAAAAGAAGAGGGCAAAATTGCATTAATCAGATACTGAGTCTCATTATAAAGCAAATCTATTAGTATTCAACTGTGCGATGGCACGGTAAGCCAGATTCTAAACACGGGACGACCAAAGTGACCTTCAAACGTGAAGTCAAAAACATATCAGTGAGTCAGACCCCAGTGAGAGTTTGGGTCACTGACCTCTCTGGGTGATTGGCAGCCACCAGACCTCTGCTGGTTTTGGACAGCTGATGGACAGTCTCAGCGTAGTCCTCCACTGCCTGCTCCAGGATCTGGTGTTTCTTCAGCATGGTCACAGAACTCTGCTCATCCTAAAACAGAGGAGAGGAGAGGACTACTTTTTCCTGCGTCTCTTAACTCTAATAAATGCATTATTAAGCTCTAAATAAAGCACACATAGTCTCATACTTTCATTCGATGTCTCAGTCTCTCCTTCATTCAGATATAAAGACCTAATCTTAATCTCAATCCCAAACAAAACACATGACAGTAAACATTCCTAACACCCTTTCCAACATTTACACATGATGGTACACATTCTGTACACACATGACGGTACGCATAACGGCACACATTTACACATGACGGTGCACATTCCTAATACCCTTTCCAACAATACACACTTTTGCCTTCTCCTCTGACATCATGTAGAGCTCCTGTTCGCTCATCCAGGCCTCAGCTTCCGCTGCGTCAAAGTAATACTGCTGGGCCTTATGGGCCTCTTCCAAACGGGTGTGGCGCTTCTCCGTCTCCTCGATCATCAGGTTCCAGAGCTGCTGCAGGTCGTTCACGCGCTGCCTGATGACATCCACATTAGGGCTGTCCTCCTTCAGGATGCTCTGACTACGCTCAAAGATGTCATCACAGCGTGGCTGGTGGCCCTGGATTTCCTTCTGTAGGGTCTGTTTGAGACAGAAGGGGGCGCTCACTACACAGGAAAGGCAATCTAACGTTCCTTTCATTTTATTGGAACTTGTATTATTTGCAACAAGCATTAAAGGTGGTTTGTTTGGGGTTTAAGAAGTCTGATACAGTATACGCATATGCTATGATGATTCTATGCGCTTTAGCTTTAAGCACACTGTCGTGTGGATTACAGGTAAGTATGTGTTATACCTGGTTTTTCTTAATGAGAAGTTGAACAGTCTGTAGATTGTGGCCATGGTCTGTTGAAGTTGCAAGCGGCATTCTCTCCTCAACCCAAAGCTGTAGGGAATTATTGAAGAAAACAGTCCTTGGTCAGTGGTCATACTGTACATAAAATAAGTATGGAGAGAGAGAAAGGGAGAAGAGACAAAGAAAGAAATTGTCATTGACAATAGCTCACAATTTCATCTTCCACGTCACGGTTGAACTGATGAATCTCACGGGAAGCCATAAGGTAATTCTTCCTCTTCACGAGCGGATCCAGAAGCTCCTGGAACTTCTGTTCCACAACTTGCCTCCTACCATCCACCTCATCTGTGTCTTTACCCTCCTGACGAAGCACAGTGGCCTGGGATTGCAGTTCCTCCACCTCTCGCTTACGTACCTCCACCTGGTTTTCCAACATCTGTGGATATGGATTAGACAGAAGAGCAAACATTAGCCTTCAGACATTCTTTAAAACAATACTCAATAAATAATGTAATTGAACAGATGAAAAGATATAAGTTTTACATTTGATCTTCAGGTATGTACATAATTTTGATAGCGAGGGTTAGTTCATCATATTAATTTCTGGAAATGGTCACCAAAGAGGAGGTTACACCAAATACCAATGCCAATATCAAGGCCAATATTTATATATTTGACACTCATGTGCTATGTTCACAAAAAGCTAGTTAAATATCAACATAAAAGCTAAGGGAATCAGATCACGGAGTCTATCTCCTGCCAACAGCTTGTGTCTTCATAGACAAACCTGCTGTTTCTTCAGCAGAATGTTGACGCTGGTCAGGTCTTTGCCATAGTCGTCTGATTGAATCTGGCCCTCCAGTCCGGCCAGCCACTTGTCCAGGTCGGCGCAGGACTGTGTGAAAAGCTCGGCCTTGTTGGCATCAAACAGGCACTGAGCTTTGGTCTGAGTGGTGGACTCCAGGTCATCCCACATCTTATGTAACGAAGCCATTTTTTCCTTCACCACTGCCTCAGTCTCCGGCTTCTCCGCCACCAACTGCATCCCATCCTGCAGTCAAAGACAAGACAGACCAAGGGAGAGAAACTATTATAACTTCGTCTCAGGCATCCTTAATACTGGTAAATCAAGATCATATCTGACTCAGTTTGTTTTAATTACTGCAGCTCACAGGCATGCATAGGTTAAATGTGCTTTTTTGAAGTACAGTAGTCACACTACACTAAAAACATATGTTGTTTACTGTTGTTTACATATATTTGGCAAAAATAAGTTTTGGCTGTTGTTACTTAAGTGTTATTACACTGAAGTGTGCTTGACTAATGCATGTTGTTTTATAAAGGCTATGTGGTGTGAGAAACAGAGACAGGAAAGAGCGTAGTACAGATGCGTGAGCTAAAGGATGCTGAAGTTTATTTCTGGTGAGGCGATGGCATGATGCTGATGACAGATGCTGTTAAACCAAAAGGTTAAACTGAGATGAAAGATAAACTGCAGTTCATATCAGGAATAAAAGAAAGTCCTTGGAAAACAACCCTGAGTTGTTTCCCTCCTCTGTTTCATTACATTACATTCTCACACACAGTCACTGGACTCTTAACCACTTGTAGTGCGCACAGCTCTGTGTTCATCTTCCAATGGCAGATATTGAATTAAATAACACACGACAAATTTAATCCAGTTTTATGCATAAAATGCATTGTGCATTTTTCATGCCAAGCGTAAGTATTACAGTTCTATCATATGTAAATAATTGATGTTTACAATACCACCATAACATGTGACCTACAAACTCTGAAGACAAGTTCCTGGGCTGAGTGAACTCAGGAAACAGAATTCATGAAAACACACTACAAGTTGCTGGTCCACAATGAGACAACATAACTTGAAGCATATACTGGCAGCATTGACAATGCACTGATAGCCATGAATTAGTTTTCTTTACTGACCTTTTCAATCTTGTCCAGCCACTCCTTGTTGGACTGCAGCTCAGCCATGAAGGCCTGGTGTTTGAGCCACTTGCTGTGGAGGTTCCTGGCTTCATCGTAAGACATATCTTGAGCTGTCAGCATCTTCTCGTTGATCCAGAGTGACAGCTGTGACCAGAAAGTCAGGCATTAGAAGGAGTAGATATTTGCCTAGAAGATCTGTGCCTTATGTGGAATATGGGTATCGGCAATGTAATACTGGCTTGTAATTGGTAATAAGTGTTTTTATGTGTGGGTGTCCATGAAACAATACATATTTCCCTGAAGTGTTACAGTATGCATTTGATAATTCTCTTTTGGAGAGCTTGACTATAAGTTGTGTTGTAGTAAAGAAAGGTTGTAGCCCACCTCTTGGCAGTCCTGCAGGAACTTCTGCAGATCACGGTTATCCTTCAGCCTCATTAGCAGCTCCACAGCCGCCTCCCGGTTCTTCTTATGCCTGAAAAAAAGGTTGTCATTTAAGTAAGAAATATGACCCTTATATAGCAGGTATCTACAGACAAGGTAAGAGTATAATGAAAAAGAATAAACACAATTGATTGTCTGTTTGTGTGTATGTGTGTGTGTGTGTGTGTGTGTGTGTGTGTTTGTGTGTGTGTTTGTGTGTGTGTGTATGTGTACTACCTTTCATCAATGGAGGCTGCCCTTTCCTGAATGCGGTCTGCGTTGATATTGCCATCACTGGCCAGTCTTCTGCCAGCCTCCACCACACCATTGATCTTCTCTTCATTGGCATCCATGGTGGTCATGAAGTCCTCTTGCTTCTTAATGGCAGCTTCTGCTCCTTCTAATGTAGTCGGCATTTCAGTATGAGCCAGTACGTATTCCTATGACAAAAAGAGGATGAGACAGGCTCTGTTTACTCCATTAATATATGACTATATCCGCTTTCGGCTGCAAAATAGATACACACAGCTCTGGACATTACTACATGTTGGACTTTGATTGACTACAATTAAGATTAACATTAAATAGCACATAATTATGTCATCCATATAACACTAAACATGTTAAAAAGTTCAAATATATACAGTACACAAACAAACACGCGATGCGGAGAGGACACGCTATGTTACCTGGTTGTTGAGGAAAGCTTCTGCCTGCTTGGTGTCTCTGAGGAAGAGCTGATAGGCGTGTGACTGGGACAGGAGGTTCTGCCTGTTCTCCCACATCTTGTGAAGTTCATTCCATCCAGTGTCAAGGGCCTGCAGCCTCTGCCTGAGGAACATGTACTGAGCGTCCGTCTGGCCCTGCGTCACCATCTCGCCCATGTCCCTCATCTTCTGGTAGTCTTCCTCGTAGTTGTCAATCTCATTCTTGATACCTTCGTGCTGTGCAAGCAACTTTTCAGCTTCAGCCAGGGTGTTGGGCATGTCCTCGGAGGCAATAGCCGTCTGCGTGCGAGACAGCCAGGACTGGAAGTCATCCAGTTCACGTAGGAATTGCTGTAGTTTGCTGGCTTCGCCCAGTGAGGCCTCGCGATTACGCAGCGTGGCTTTCATATCCTCCCACACAGCGTTGATTTCCTCCAGACGGCCCGTGATGGCTTTGGCCTGGTCGGGGTGTTCACCAGCCAGACGCTCCGCCTCACCACGCAGGTCACCCAGTTTGTCTTCGATAGCAGCCAGGTCACGCTCCATACCGGTCAACTTGCGCTGGAGCGCCATCACACCTGTCAGATCATTGCCCAGCTCTTGAGTGGACTCAATCACCTTGGTCTTCTCACGGATCCAGGACTTGGTTTCATTGCAGTCCAGATGGTAGTTCTGCACACCCAGAGCTGAGTTAAGGGATTCCTTCTTTTGGTCCACCAGGTCACGGAACTGACTCCATCTGCAAGAACAGAGCATTAAGATACTAAACTTTAAAATACATGATGTGATGACCTATAGTGTTTGCCTTCCACAACGTGAACACAATAAAAAAAGCATTTTAGAAGTTCACTAGGGCATAACTCTAGGTACACATTAGGTACATAACTAGAGCATTATATACCTAATGTATAACTATACATGAATTGTATTCTGTCTCACCTAAAATTGCTTTGGATAAAAGAGTCTGTCAAATGAATAAATGTACATGCAAACTCTCTTTCAAGCTCAATGTGAGGTGTTGCATTTTATTGTTGAAAGCTTTTGCTTGTGGTACATTGATTTGTAAGTTGTAAAGTCCTTTGTAGTGAAGTTTAAGGTGATAATTGTCAGACTTGCCTAGTGTTGAGCTTGTCTTGCTGGGCTTTGATGTCCTTCTCACTTGGGTGTCCATTGTGAATTAACTGCCTGGCAATCTGGTTCACCACGGCAACACGTGAGGCTTGATTATTCATCTCTGGCTCCAGACTCTCAAACCTGGGAAGGCAATAGCAACATTTCATGAGTCTCCAGCAAAATCCTGAAAAAACTGTAGTGTGAACATACGTAGTGTCATGTGAAAAATTCAGATATTAGCACAAATCTTGTATAGGGAGAGAAGTGCTCGGGGGAGGATTCCATCTTTACTGCCCCTGTTATAAATTCAGGACCATGTCTCTTGACCCCCTGACTATCTCAGCAGGAACATCTGTTGCACTAATTGCTCCTAAATTGTCCTCTCTGTGGTTCTCATTTACAAACAGATAGTGTATCAACAGGTTGCTAACTCTCAGAATCATGCATCTTCCAGAAAAAAAATAAAATGGTTCAAAGGTCTTATGTCTTTTTGGAGGGAAAACATTATACATAAAGGAGTGGGGGCAATACATCATACATAGAATGTAAATCCAAGAGCATTTTTAGTTAAGTCATCAGCTCAACAGGACAAATCCAAATTTTAAGCCTTGACCTCTTACCTATGCTGAATGACCTCCAGGTCCTCCAGTTTCTCAGGGATCTGCATGTTGTTGAGCCACTGCTCCTTCTCATCAATCCACACTTCGCAGGCATCTGCCTCGCTGGACATCTTATACAGGGCCAGGGCATCCTGCAAGGCTTGTTTCCTCAGCCTGGTCAGCTCTGCAACCTCCTTATAGCGTTCCTCTATGCCCGCTAGACGCCCACTCACATTTTCTGACTCTGCCTGTGCTGGGGGCAGCGCCTGGGCTTGCTCATGGAGAGCGTCAATCACTGACCTGTAGCTGGCCACCTCAGCCGCCGCATCCTTATGCTTCTTCACCAGAGCTTGGGTGGAGAACTCATCATGGCCTACATCGCTGCTGGACACAATACGCAGAGCATCCAGTGTCCAAGCATCCACGTCATCAGCGTCTGCCTGGAACTGGTGCAGGTTGCAGGCCTCCTCCAAGCGGGCTTTCCTCACAGCGGCCAGCTGCTCCAGCGCAGCCCACTGGGCTTGGACGTCGGCAATACGCTCACGGATTTTGGCCTCACCAAAGTGGCCGGCGTCTACCATGGCCTGGCCCTCTCTCACAGTGTGCTGGAGATGCCCAGCCCGGCCGCTCATCTCATCCTCCAGAGCACGGTGCTGGCTCAGAAGACGCACGGCACCAGTCAGGTCCTTACCACAATCATCTGAGGACAAGATCTGTTCCTTTTCCCGGATCCAGCCCTCCTCTTCAGCCATCTCCCAGAAGAACTTCCAAAGGCGGCGAGATTCCTCCAGACGGGCCCTACGTTCAGCAGCCAGCTGGGTCAGCTCCTGGTAGCAGAATTCCATATGGGCCACACGATCAAGGATCACCTGAGGGTCACATGGCTTATAGCCTGCAGAAAGAGAGAGAGAGAAAGATGTTTACTCTTTGCACATTATGTACATTTACCTTAAACGAACTCTTCAGCATACAAGGGCAAAGTCTAAAGTTAACAATCACACATAATCACAAGGGGTTTTTTTGTTTTGCTTTTAGTAAACTCTGCTTACTCTCGTCATCAGCTGCAAACTTCTGGGCACTGGCGTTGACGGCTCGGACGCGATCAGCCTGGATGGCAATGTCAGCTTCCACCAGAGCGTGTTTCTGGAGCAGGTCCTCCACACCCAGGAGGTGTTTCCCATAGTCCTGAGACAGCAGCAGCATCTGAGCAGGAGAAAAAGACAAGAGGCCAGTCACGATATGGCGAGCCTTATGTAGCTTAAGTCCAAAGCCTGCACTGTAGACCTACCTGAGACTCACTAAGTCTTGTTTCTTGCGATTATTGATTGCACTCAGCTCTGTACTCATTCAAAGTGTAATAAAATATCTTCAAAACAGTGCCGGAAATACAGAGACTAGGCTTCAGCTTTTGCCATTTCCCTCTTTCAACATTCACTCCATGCGCTTTCTCTCAGCCAGCCTACTCACTTTCACACCCGACTCCCTTACACCTCTCTACTGCTCTCTATTTCTCACAGCCATCTCTCCCTATACCTGAATATCTCCTGCACAGACATTCTCATTTTTCTCTTATTTGACTCTCTCCCACTCTCCTTTTCTCACCTGCATCATTTTTCCTCCCTCATTCTTTGTTACCCTCCCACTGTTCCGTGAGACTTTTCCTCACCTTCATTTCATCCATCCAGTCCATGATATAAAGCATCTCCTGGAAGACTCTCTGCAGGCCGAGGTTCATCTCCAGCCTCTGCCTGCGAGCTTTCAGCAGCTCTAACAGGTACTCCCACAGCCGCAGGACGTTGTCTTTACGTGCCACGATCCGTTTGATGTCGTGATAGTTCTCTGCCTCCAGCTCCCTAGCCACAGCCACCACGGCCTGCACGCGCTCCTCGTACGCTGCAATGTCGGTCTCGATGGCCTCGTGTTTCTTGGTGGCAGCCTCCACAGCCTGCAGGTCAAAGCCAAAGTTATCCTGCAAGGGAGAGAGATCACATTGTTAGCGTATTTAAGGTGAAGGCACGTAAGTTGTGTTTTGTCTAACGGATTGGGAATCTATCGTTGGAAAAAGTGGGGAAAAGTGCAATGCAAAAAGAACAAATCTACAAATCATACTAAACTTACATTTCAATCTTATGACCACCAGGGGGTGCAAAACACTAGCTTAAACTGAAAGAACTGGGGGCTGGGGAAATGAGAAAGTATGTCACGCTGTGTAAATATAAGAGAGAGAGAGGGAGAGAAAGAGAGAGAGAGAGAGAGGTGTGTGTGTGTGTGTGTGTGTGTGTGTGTGTGTGTGTGTGTGTGAGCTTGCATGGTGTTTGTGTGGTCGCGAGTACGCACATGTCTGTGTATGCTTGTGATACCTGTGAGACCAGCCGTTGGTTTTCACTCAGCCATGTTTCCCTCATGGCAGCTTTACGGTCAAATCGGCGTGCCAGCTGCTCCAGCTTCTCCTGACGTATTAGTTCTGTCCTCAGAGCCAACTCCCGTTCATGTTCTGCCTTCTCCAGCCTCTCCCACGCCTAACACAGAGCAAGAACACGTTGGTCTTGGGTCACCACAAGGACTAACAGCAGTTATAGCCCTAAAAACTATTACATCAAATACACGGATAAATATATGACCTCTTACACGATCATTTTACTGCTGAACTAGCTATGCCACCAAGCACAATCAAACTGCATACTAGACCTCAGCATTAGCCATTCACTCTGTAACTATAGAGAATATACACCTAATGGAAGACCTCAAGTCTTGATTTCACATCAACCGTGGTATGATTAGCCTTTTGTCACCCAGTGATTGGGTCTCACCTTGTTGATGTCAGAGATTAGTTTGCCCTCTCTAGGCATGTAGACTTTCTGGTTGTTGGCTCTCATCTTGCTCTGGATGGTGAAGAGAAGTACTTCAAGGTTGCCCTTCTCAGTGAACCTATTTGAGAAAGAAGATTTTCAGTTCAATTCAATTCAGTTCCACAGAACACACGCAATTTACTCAAAACACTTTTGTTGTCTGTCACTATACAAAATACAAATGTTATCTGTGTCTCTATCAATCTCTGTTTGATTTATGGAGAGAAAAGAGGGAGTGTAGCTTACTTGGGGGGTTTCTCCACCGTACGGTAGGTGTTGAAGGCCTGAAGTTGCTGCTGCACCCCTACCAGTGAGTTTGCAAACTTGCGATTGTTGAGAATGATGATGGTCTGCTCAATCCACTCCAGGAGGTCAGAGGCCAGTGACTCGTATTTTTCAATCATCTTCTCTGTCTCAATGGCATTGTCAAGCACCTGATGTGTAGGAAAAACATGTTACACACTATACAAACTCACCAGAGAATGACACACTGGAGCACACAGTGTTTTTGTTCTTTGTGACTTTTACATGTAAATGTTGGATGATTTCTGAAATGCAGCATTTGTGACAGAATCCTCAGAACTCACTTTTCCAATACGCTTGCCCTCCACCTTCAGGGCCTTCATTTTGGAGAAGTAGTGATAGTATGTGACCACATAAGTGATGACAGACTTCTCATCTGGATGGTCAACGCTGATATCTAAAAAAACACACGAGGTATCGCCAGTTAGATCTTTAAGCATGTCTTAACTAGCATAGACCATTTTCAATACTTTAGAGAAAGAGAACACATTAGAGAGTATATCACTCCTGATCTACATCAGAACCGACCAAGTAAGATTCTCTTAGCTCATAATTTACACCTGATGGTAACGGGAGAAGCAGATGATCTTCTAACATGCTAATATGTAGGCCATTTTAGGACGATCTGCTGATAACTGCTAAAAACAGAACAATGGAAAAAAAAAACATAAGGAGAATATACCTTCTGGGTCCAAAAGCTTGGTCAGACCCAGGTGTTGCTCGGCTAGGTTGAAGGCATTCTGCAGGTTGTAATGGGCATTGGACTTCTTCAGCTTGTCAAAGTCAATGAGATCTGGCCTGAAAACAGGAGAGGAACAAAGAGAAGTTTTAGATTCACACTAAAGATAAAGAGGCCCCCCAAACTCATGAGTTCAGATCAAAAGTTAATGCCCAACAAATATTACACTGACATATTTAACAAAGGAATTGGAAAGTGATGATACTGAACAATATTTGTACCTGTGCTTGTGAATGAGGGCATTGAAAGCCATTCCATCTCGCCAACTGGTGGTAAAGTTGTGGATGTTGACATTCGGATAGCTGTACAAACATAGTAGGAAATTATATTAGAGATAAGTGAACCTTTATCGTACTGTTTAAATAAATTTTAGAAACAAATGAAAAAAAAAAAAGCTTACTCATTCATTGCGTAAACAATAAACAGCTCTGTTCTATTTGGTATTACAAACAACATGAATTCAAGCAATTTACATAAAGTTCTGTCATATGCAAATTACTATTATATTCAAAGGAAAAATGGACACAAATGTGAGGACATTCCGTGAGGTTTTTAGAGTCTTCTCTCTCGTCATGACTGTTGAAGAGTGACATCACCCAAAAATAAACTGGGATATGTACACACCCTGCTGTCTTCATCTGGCACCACAGAAGCAGGGCATCCTTAGCTGAACGCTTCTCCTTATTGTCCTCTGTCTCTACGCTGATATCCTGGATCTGTCATACAGAGAGCAACACAACAAGGTCAGTCAGTAAAGTAGATTAAGAACATGCCCCACGTAAGATCAATGCTTACCGAAGTATGTTTTCAGGTATATCTTCTTAAACTTTGACCAAAAAAAAATACTTTGAGTGAATACTTTGAGGGTTTATATGACGAAGTACAGCACTGTAAGTAGGAGAAAAATGTACTATAAAAAGTGCAAAATATTCTAAAACCCTGACAGTGTTTACCTGGAAACGCAGAATGATAGTCCAGATGAGCCCGAGTGTGAGGCGGTGGTTTCCGTCGACGATGTCATGGGAGCCCATGTTCTCCAGGTGAACTCGCTGTTCCTTGAGGAACTGCAGGGCTTTGTCCACATTCTCCAGGCAGTGAATGCGCATTCGGCCCTTTGTAGGCTTAGGCTGAGGGGAGATATCAATAGTTCAGTACTGCTGCTGTTGTTGCTATTATCATTATCATTATTACTATTATCATTATTATTGTCATTATCATTGTTATTATTATTACAGTGATAATTCTTACTCCTCACAAGGAGAAGAGATGTAGGGGTACACCTACATCTCTCAACATTTCATTCTTACTGCATTGTATGCATGGCTCGCAAGACACAGGTAGTTTCGCCATAGTGACAGCTATAGTGCATAGTGGTGTAACACTATATGATTACATGTAAGCTCTGAGTGTCAGTGCCAGAGGGGCTAATGGTGATATATAATGTCTCTTGCTCATAGTCCCTACAGAAGAGGGTAACATGAGTCTTTTAAAGCTCAGTGAGCTTCAGTTAATGATGTAATATAGCATGTCCTCCAGTGGGGACCTGGCTGTGCTGGCAAACAGATTTCAGTGCCATGTTTCTTCATAACACTTCTGATAGAAAATTAGGCCTCAGAGGAAAAGCATGGTGTCAAAAGAGAAGATGAATAAAGCCAATTCAAAAAGAATGTCCCATTTACAAGCATGTCGTTTGGCCTGTTCAGTGCATTTTTACTCCATTTACTCCACATACACACACTGTGATTTGACGAAAGAGGTCAAAAGGAGTTTTTATGCACAACATCTAGATGTCATTACGGCCTACAAAGTATAAAAATGAGAAAAACACCAAAACCAAATCAATTTCAGGAAGTGTTGAACAATTTTGACTTCTAAAACCAACTAGAATTTTCTGTGCGCGCCTTGAAAATCTTTCTGTCGCAGCCACCGATCAGCCCAGCCTGTCTAAGGTGAGTGAATGAGTAACTAGGTCATAAAACTGATCTGTGTCCTGAGAGACGATGTTTAAGGGGACTTTGCATTAAGGTGTGACTGTGACTTTAGAAAGACAGAACACAATGACAGAAACTAAGAGAGGGTGACCTTCTCATTTTTCTAGAGGATTCCATCAGTTTTTTGGGGGGTTTTTTCAGGTCAGGTCAAATGCATCACTTCATTACCACCTGATCCACACCAAAGGGCACTGGAGTGATGTGTATATGTACTGAGCTTGTGAGCCAGACACTCAACGAGGCAGAACAAGGGATGGAGGAGGAGATGTTTGCACCCCAGTGCTCCTTTGAGTGGAGGATGGTTTGGTCCCTTTCAGAAAGGGAGGCAGAGCTTCCTCCTGCAGTCTCTGACACACACTCTCTTTGAGATGCAGATCACACACACAGCAGGCAGAAAGCAGCATGCCTTTTCTGAATGACATCAGCATTTTTTCTGGATTGCCGCGACATCACACAAACCTGCTTGCCTTGTCACTACAGTCTCAAAAAGGACGCGTGTTTGTGCCGTACCTGTCATCCAATTAATCAGCTATGATGAGAGAAGATTAAGGATGGTCAAAAAAAAACAACAAAAGGCGGTCAGACAAATATTAAAAAAGAAAGGAAAATGATGGCTTAAGGCGAAAAAAGTGTCCCGTATTCAGTCATGTCCATTAAAAACGACAAGAAATGCCTTTCATAAAATTCCTAAAAAAAAAAATTCAAGCAGTGTCATGACACATCGTTTGGTTTTCAGTGCCAATGCATCAGTCTCGCATTCTGCAGTTTTCAACTGTAGTCACCACAAGCTCAGGAGACAAGCCTGGACATATAGTGAAACTACTGTTGAAACAGATTCACCTACAGCAATATTATTTCAATTGTATTAGTCATCCATGAGATGAAAACTGAGACGAGCCCAAAACACCGGCTTGGTTCAAATGATAAAAGAGAAAAGGCTGTCACTGTTGAAACACACAGGCAAACTACTTCACTTCAAGTCCGTGAGGCATGAGCAAGCTTTTATCAAATAACTAAACCATGACATTGAAAAGACCAGGAAAGGCACAGGCTAAATGTACAGCAGGTTATCTGTGGATACTAAGTAGAATCACCAGAGTTTCCCAACATAGCTGTGTAACCCTATCACCACCAAGCCAACAGTTAGCTAATAGCAAGCTGGGTTAGGTTGAAATTTGAGTTACACATTGACCAGGAGCCAAAATGAGACAAAGCAGTACAGTACATGTGAGAGCTCAGACCTTTGTTCCAAAAAAAGCAAAAGACCTGACAACATTTTTAAAGCTGGACTGTAATAGAGAGACATTTGGAGGCTAAATCATTGGACCGCTGCAGCGGCATAGCGATGAATGCTTAAGAGGCACTGATGAAAGGGAAAGGGTAGGGTGTGGCTGCATACACTGCTTCACACTCTGTACTGTATGCGAACTGAGTGAGATATCTTATCAGGGCCCTGGTGATAGTGAAAGCACGAATATGCATGTATGCGTGTGCCTGTGCATGCGCGTTGCTCTGCTACACGTGTTCAAGGTAGCATTAGCTCATTCTTTTTACACATGCCAGCAAACCTGAGCCACTGAAGCTTGACTCAAAGTCGAAACTCAGCTGTGCACACCTCAATGGATTTATCCAAAACTGAGTTTTAGAAAGCATTCATGATGTAGTCACAAGGCTATCATTAACAAAATACACATTTATGTACTGCCTATACATAAAGGGAGTTGATCACAAACTGATATAGCACAGCTGGTGTTTTGCAAAAAAATCTTCTAAATTGGTGAACGACACAAAAACCTGCAGTGTTGCGTAGAGCACATGACTATCGGTGTGTGAACTGATTATGCAAACGCAGGCCGAAGCACGGGTCAAATCAACAGTCAAACTTTGACCCATGAGCGATTCAGATTTAATCATAAAACAATCGATTTTCAGAAGCATCGATGACAAACAAAAAGATCAAATCATACAGGGTAAATTTTCAAAAAGATATAATAACAACAGGTCATTATCTCTTATCGATTCCATGTGAAAAGCAGAGCAATAGAGCACTTGCTTTGCGTTAAACAGTTTCAAAAGAGGTTGTTGCCCTTTGGTGAAAAAAAGTAACACATTAACTCTGTATCTATGTTCAGGCAACAGACTGTTGGTGAAGCTCTGGGTAAAATGGTGTTACTAATAGGTGCAGTGCATTCTGACCTTGACCAACAAAAAAGACTGCAGGAAACTAACTGGGTTCAGTCCTGCCGGGCCTCAGTGTAGCTCCTTTTTCACATGACTGAGCCATTTCTCATCTTCCATAGACTATCCCTATGCATTTGCATTAAACCGGCCATATCTGGACAGAAGCAGATGATTTGGCAGAAGTAATGACATTCATTGGTTTGGTCAGGAGAATAATTAGATGACGCTTATAGTTAATCATCTGGGTGAAAGTGAACTTCCACATAGCTGTGCCATGAGGGCAGCTGTTTTGTAGAATGACTATTATTATGGGCGACAAACGTGCGTGTGCGTAACGTCATTGTCAGTGCTGTGTCGTCAGCGGATATTTTTGGTAAAAAAATCTTACAAGACTGTACCTAAGAGAGAGAAAAGAAGCAGAATACGATTCCAGGGCATGCAGGATATGCAAAAATTTTCTTGTGTTAGCCAGTGCAGTGGTTTCCACATATGAACTATTTCTAACACCTGTTTACATATAAGAAACTTCACTACATATAAGAACTTCACTACCTTGCAGGTACACATGATCACACTCCACTGTTATGCTATGAATCTGCTTTCCAAAACATTATGTAATACATGACAACGACATATGGCCACACTGACACTGAACTGCACTTAAAAAGAGTTGTTTTCTGTTTTGCTTTTAGACATCAGTGACAATGTAGCAGCGCCAATCAGAGCAGAATGTCAAGGTAAATCAGGGAGCCACTCACCAGTCTCTCTCCAGAGAGCACTTCCAGCAGTTTGATGAGCATGCGTCCATCCCGCAGATCCATATACAGGTCAGTGATCCTGCAGGAGACGCGGGCCAGGTGAGAGTTCACCCATTTGGTAAAGGTCTTCTTCTGCACTGCTTCACGTTCATCTAAAAGAGGAAGACGTATATGAAATACACGAAAATAAAAAAAATGAAACTGACAAACAAGGTTAGTGTTTCTCATATTCTCATTTATTACACGTAGGAAGGTACACTGAATCTTCTATCCGCATGTTATATCTCAGGGGACATGTCAGACAGAGGAACCGAAGTCCCAACTCATTAAAATTTACACCGAGTCTCTAGTGTGACAATTACATATTTGGCAGTTTGGCGCTCCATAAAATAAAACGATCCAGCAGCCTTTCTCCCATGACGCAAAATCTGTGAACACAAAGTAAAACAACCTTGACTTTGTCTTACCATGTCTGTTTATTTGTTTATTTGACTGTTTCAACCCAAGTTTTTCCTACCACAAGAGCCACTTAAGATGACCCTGATTATTACTGTCAGCCCTACTAATAACAGATGTTACAATAATTTACACTCTCTGCACGATCTCTGGCACCGCTTCCCAATCACTTATCTCCATGTGACAGTCAAACCACCGATGAAACATGTTTGTAACGTAAGCGACCAGAGCCTCTTCTGTGTTGTTTATTCTGAGTGGCTCCACCCTGTCCTTCACTCCACTTTGTGGATATAGTCAAAAGTTTATTTATAATCCTCCCAATTTTCCTGTTATTGCATTCCTTATCCCTGTAAAGAACTAAGTATCTCAATCAATTGTTCTCCCTCCCTCACAGCAGAATGTGGACGTTTTTCCTGGTCAGGCCCTACGCATGAAAGACGACAGGATGGCTGCACCTCTCCCTCACTCAGGACCCGTAGCGACAAGCTGTCTCTGGTTGAAATTTACTGGTGATGTGTGTATAATGACAAAGGGAAATATTTAAAGATAGATTCAGGCTATCAACTGATTAACCAAAAAAATCAATGGAAAAATGGAGGCAGAGATCAGCCAGTGAAAAGGCAACCTGAGGGCAGAATGCTGAATTCATATTGACGGAACTAAACCTGCCTTAAAGCAAAGCTAATATCCATTCAAACATACAATAATCATAAACTGTTCACATGGCTAATTGTTTATATGGGATTGAATAGATGATTCAGTTTCCTTGTAATTATAATACATACAATACAAACCTGCAAATCAGGTTTTGTTATTTAAAGCCAAATTAATCAACGTGTTCTGTATGCAGAACAGGTAAATATACAGGCATGTACAAAAGTACCAGTTTCACAAAACGTCCCTGATCCAAAATATTCGACAGTGAAATACTTCAGCAATGAGGTTTTTCTTGTTTTGTTTTTTTGTGGTTTTTTTTTTATCAGGAGGCAATGACAGAGAATGGTACAGGGCTGTGAATCAATTCTCCATGTTCAGCTCTACCACACACACACATACACACACGGAGAAACACAGACACTCACACACATAAATCCTGAAAAGTGCTGACCTGGTGTCTGCCTGTGCAAATTTGTTTCATTTTTTCTGTTATATGTTCCATATGCACTGACACTAACAAAGAGCACACATTTTACTCCAAGAAGCCTTTCTGCGTGCACAGTAAAGTAACACCCATCTCATCAAAGACAAATATAGACACATAAACTACCATAGAAGCACTTTACAGTATTTTTATCATGATGGAATTTTTTACATTCACCTTGTCCTTGATTTCTCAAGCACTAAAACGGCACTGACATCCTTACATGGTCAGTGATATATATATGTGTGTGTGTGTGTGTGTGTGTGTGTACGCACACATATAGTCTGAATACATGAGTTCACCAACATTGCCACTGTTTTGATTACTCTACAGTTTGAGTCTCTGTTTCTTGGCCTGACATTGCTGGGGTCATTCCCATTCTCAATGAAAACACATGTAACCGCGCCTTCAAAGTAACCTGATAACATCACCACCTATGCCACTGAATGCTACATATTAGCGGGGTTGAAGGGTTAGCCTAAGGGACTAAGAGTGATGAAACAATGGTGGCAGTGTTCCACTCTTCCTTTCACTGCAACAGCCCTAGCAAAAAAAAAAACAGGAATGTGGTAGCATCTGGTATTATCGTTCGGTAAACACCTCGCTCCTTCTGCATAACCCATAGCCATTAACACAACCCGTCGAGCAGTTTGGACCGTTTGACAATAAACACTTAAACCATTTTTTTTTGAGAGCCAGTAAATCTGAACTGTTTTTATTGTGTTTACACTGACTTACAGATGTGGTATTTTTAAGAGTAGTGGTAGGGGTGGTGGAAACATGATTTACAAGCTCTGCCAATGGAAGAAGACCATAGAAACTCTGAAGGGTCACAAATGGCTTTTTAGGGCATCTGAATGTCATCTGAATGCCATTTCCAATCAGTGGTCAATTTTGAGACCTTAAGGCAATTCAGACAGGGTAACTGGATCAATACAAAAAGTCTGGTTTTTCAAACAAGGTCACTAGGTTGTCTTGCTGTGTCCTGCTATCAATATGACAGTTGTGCAGCTCTAAAATAACCTTTATAGATCAAATCTTGACTTTCATGGTTTGCATGACTACGGATTGGTGTAACAAAGCACTAAATTTATAAAACTTTCTCTTTTAGCGTCCACTCCTAAGTGAAGTACACACAAGCATGTAAACACTGCCACTGAAGATGATTTTGTGATGACCGTCTAAGAGCGTGCTCATTCCACAAGACTAACATCAACTTACCAATACATTCTCCAATTCTAGGGCTTTCTGTGATAGCGTTCAAACCTTGGATGATTCTCATAATGGAGACCATACACTTTGGATCAAGCAGAACGTGAGCAGGGAAGTCTCATTTGTCTTTTTTTTTTCTTTTTTAGGTGTGTGTTGTTGAGACATAAACCTTTCAGCAGTGTATTGACATTTGCTATCGGTCTAGACACAATTCATCGTCTACTTATAACAAAATAACCTAACTAAATAACAAAACTAACAAACATGGTATAACGAACGTACTAAATAGTTAGAATTACTCTCCATTCTCCGAGATATCGAAGCAGCATTCACAGAACTGAATGACCTTGATCCTCAGTTCTTTCTTACTCCATTTTGTCTTTTAGCAAGCAGGAAACAAAAGAAGAGGGACAGAGCCAGATGGGATAGGGGTGTCTCATGACAACAATGACAGGACAGGAATTATTGATTTATTGACTCTTCCTGTATTGCAGTATCATTTTTTTTCTGCTGGATAAACCGCTCCCTCTTTTGCTATTTAAAGAATACCAATATTGTCACAGAATTATCATGCCTGTCACACAGCCCTGGCTGCCGACATTTTAATATAAAACTATCTAAATAGCATTAAGGTGGGTGCTACAACAATAAAAGGGATTAAAAAGAACATAGTAAATCATTCACTGAAACATGACCAAAATTCTTCATGATAATTAACACAGTGAAACCTCAGTACAGACTAAAATAAGAGACTCTGCACATATCTGCTACATTTCAGGGATCTCCATGCATGTTATGGATAGGAAAGGGAAGTCTTGATTAGGACTGGGGTCCTTCAGGCACTTCAGAATGCATCCTTTTCTGGACCTCCACCCTGAGCTAACAGGAAATAGCGCATACATGTTTAAGCCAGCATTCCAGACAAACTACAGGGCTATCCTACGAATCTCTGAGTGTTCCACTGCTTCCTCTGAGCTCTCTGCTATCTATAGACAGCTCTCCACAAAATTCACATTTAACATTTCTACGAAATGAAGTTGATTGAGGCAACTCCCTTCACAAATACGTAAAACAAGTAATTATGGTAAGGACACACTAAAACAAAACTGTTTACTTTTCAAAAAACCTATTCAGAGAAAACACAATCAAGGTAGCTAAAAAGAGGAATGAAAACAAGTGCCAAATAAAGGTCAAAATAATATCTGTTCTTAAGGAGTAGGAAACAGTCTGAACAAGGCAGGCTAGAGGTTTGTGACAAACTTCTTCCCAATCTGATGTATCAACATCCTATAGCACAGAGGTCAGCAGAATGGAATTCCACTGATTTCCTGTGTGTGGAGTGCTAGTTTGGGTGTTAAGGTCACATCAGCATGTTTAGGGTGTGAGGTCTAGAGCCCAAGACATCAGTAAAAATAAACTTTCTCCATTGATGTATAAGGTATATAATGAGGAAACGTGGCAACAACTTCATGGAATTCATATATGAATATGCAGAAATAAGGATATGATAACACATCCTAGGCCCAAAATATATTGACCCATTCCTTTGTGTGTGTGTGTGTGTGTGTGCGCGCGCGTGCATGTGCGCATGTTGAACATTAGTCCTTCCTACACACAAGTACAAATCACATGTCACCCAAGAGAGCAAAGTCAGTCAAAGTGACTTCCAAACTTGCCCTCGGGTACTCTATAATGTCCACAATAAATCACAGCGCGTAATTCCTAAACTCACAGTGCTGAAACTTGGATTCATGCAGTATGTGACCACATTGTTGCCATTCCAACTGCGCAAGGTAGGAACTTCTACACTCCGTGGCATCCTGAAATACAGTGACATCTTGAAATCTGAACAGTCTCTGTGACACGGAGAATGAATGATGAACAATGTGCCGTTCTACGAACATTCTGTCCCTTACAGAAACAGTAGAGAATGTCAAATTACAACAAATTGTTATAATGCTTCAACTGTAACATACTTGTCTTATTAGTCATGTTGAACGGAGAGGGATTCATGCAACTGTATATGACTCAGCAATTAGTTTATGGATCAGATTTAGTAAATAGAGACTGTTTCATTCCAATTCTAAGAAATGGGCAACAAAAGGATCAAGAGAAGCTCCAGTGTTTCAAAACATCCTTACTTGATCAAGGATTAGTTCTCCTATCCTAACCCCCGACTAAAAACATACAGGAGTCAAAACACCAAATCCTCCACCAGTAAGTGCACAATGTGTCCATCTCTTGCATGTTTGCCTTGTTCTCTGCCACATTTGTGCTGATATAAACCCCTCCCCTGGTTTCAGGAAGAGAGAGATTAGACTGGCAGATAAGGAGTTATGGCAGATGGGCATGTGGTCAACAACACAGTTTCACATTTAACCATCCAGTGAATCAGCTGCTGCCTTCAAGGGAAAATGAACCTGCACCACATCAAAACCACAACACCTGTCAGATATCATTAAAATAAAGGGAACAGCACATTACATTTAAATCACTCTAAAAAAAAAAAAAACCCTGATATTTCTTTGGACTTCAATGCATCTCGCGAAAGATTCTGTGGTATTTGTGAAACTGATTTCCACTGGTAAATTCACATATACCATTTAAAAGTTTGCTGTCCAAGCAAACAGTATTTTGCGTGTCCTTGCTAATGACCTGGTCATTTCCCATCAGGCCTGTTTCAGGCCTTACTACTTCAGTAAATAAAAGCAGATGACCCGTCGTAAAAACAATGCTGCTCACTTAACACTCTGCCATATTTCTGACTACTTCTCTTGAGGTTTCTCTTCTTTTCATGCATTAACACTCTCTAGAAGGGTCAAAAGAGGAGGGAAATCTCTACATCCTTGTCATTGTTAAGCACTGTTGATGTAGTTTACCCGTCATACTAAAGATCAATGTGGCCCTTTGGCTTCACTGGTAATTTTTAAAGCTCTCTGTCTCATTTCCATTCATTGTCCACCCCCTTTCACTATGAGGTCTATGATGTATGAAGGAGAGTTCCCATCTCTTTTTCTGTCATGGCTTCATAGCGGGTCTATCCTGCTTTCTGTTTTTTTGCAACACAATAGGAGGATTCTTCTAGGACGAGACAGCCATAAATATATTTAGAGCTAACCAGCCACTGTGACTACGGGTCACAAGCAAAGATGGAGCATTTTGTTATGTCACGCTACTAAGCAGAGTAAATCAAACTTGTTAAAAGAGAGTGAGTCTAAACCACCCTTCGCTTCAGCCCCCTGGCCCCATCAAAGCCTCCTCCAGCTCCATGGCTCCCACTGTCTCGCTCCTCAAAAGCAGTGTTCTTGCCAGCAGCAGAACAGAAGGTCATTGAGAGAGCCAGACTGGGAGAGAGGCGAGTTGGCAAGGAGACTGGCAACAAAAGCCTCGCTACACCACGCTACCCGAAGGCTTCTCCACGCCTTGGCGGTCTGGACTTGCGGTGCTGTCCAGAAGGGTCTGGTCAAGCCCAATTATTTCAAAAATAGATCTATGATCAGCTGGCTTTACCCTATGGGTAACCTTAGCTATTCAAAACTGACCACTAAAAGCAGTTTGTCTGCATCATCTAGATTCTTCTGATTATTCTCTCTGCCTTAAACAGCAAATTATAAACTTGTAACGAATAGGGCCAGAGCTCGATTAATTATAGATAAGAATTTTATATGCTTCCTACAGAATCATAAGAACACATCGGGTTAGCACACGTGATCCAGAATAGCACACTAACATAAATCTGCAATTCATCACCCATTCACAATGGTAAACAGAATACAGTATTGTACAATACACGGAATACAAATGTACACACAAAAACTTATATATTCTGATTGTTTTCCTTTCAGCACACATAGGAACTATTCAAAGCCATGTTTCCTTACACCTGGATAAGCATGCACAAATGAAAGTATTTCATGGTTTCGGGACTCAAAACTCCATAACAACATATACTATGATACACAGTGTCCTTTTCTCGGTGGAGACAGTGAGAGTTCCCATGCTGATTTCAGTCTTAACCGAGTTAAGTCGTTCTAAATGGCCGCGTTAAAACGGAGACTGACAAACACATCATGGATGTTCCCGCTGTCTTCTGTTTGTAAAGGCTTTATGATTAGGGCAGGACCTGTAAAGCTTACTCATTATACACAGACTGGACAAAAACAACTCAACAGAGAGAGGTTTTTTTTTTTTTTTCAGTTGGTGATTAGATATTATGTGCTGTTGCTTTCATGTGATTTAGTCATGCCAGTTCTTTTTTTAAACCCTTTAAGGAAACTGGATCTCATTCAAAACTAATTCTCAGACAGTGTAGGTGCTGGGTGTTTGCTTAATAGTGTGAATGAGTGCTGACACTGTTACTTGACAAGATCAAAGTCTTTTATCTTGAAAGAGAAGTGTCCCTCACAAGTACATTCATATTTCCATGTGTACTCCCTGATGTTTGAAAGTCAAACAAAGTTCCAAAGCAAGCATTGCATTTAAAGACGATCATGAAAAATTGGCAAGAACTACTTGTCTTCCAGCTGTGGTAAATCCTATGACAAGACCTTTTGGGCACTAACAAAACTAATTAATGACTGAAATGTTGTTGAGTTGTTTAGCTGTTGAGTGGTGCTGGTGCACTCACAATGATAAGCTGAACAACTGTCCTGATTCTCATGAATCTCGTGATTCATCTAGTTGCAATTTAATACTCTGACCTTATTTAGTTTTCTTTGCCAAATATCAATATGAAATTCTCAAGAAGTAACATCAGTAATCACGCCATTTTTACTTCACATGACCTGGCCTATGGCAGTGTTTCTTCACTGTAAATGGTACATTTTCACCATTAAAAGTGAAAACAAAGGAGATGCATGCACCACATGTGTGTACTGTTAAAACTGTGCCATTTTAAATAGGCTATGGTATGACAGATCTCACTGGCACAGTCAAACAAATATAATTGTCCAGGTTTGCCCAGGTACACTGGAAGCCAGAAACTGTCACATTTCATCGAGGACGGCTGAACAAAACAGCCCCTCCCACGTTCTTTTCTTGCCATTGTTGTCTGCAGCTGCCCATATAGGGTGAGCAGTCACCTTATTTACTTAGCTTGTCAGTACACATGTGAGGAGGGGGAGCCAAACGAATTAAAGTTAGAGAATACCTGCGATAAAGAGCTGACTTCAAAAAGAAAAAACAAAAACTTCTTATTCTCCTTTTTAGTCGTCAAAAATCCTCTCTTAGTGATCCTATGTGAAACCCATCCATTAGTGGACCAATGCCAACAAAAACCCCAGACATACCACATCCTCCCTTAGTCCCCTTCCTTTCAGGATTATAAGGCATTAATGGGTCTATAATAACCAAAAGGAGGGAGCTACACACTAGTCCCAGCTGTTTTCAGTATTTCTACATTAAATATTAGCAGTCATCAAAACAGAAACACCATCAAGTTCAAAACTGTAGATCCTGTGTTCGCAGCTGCCCACGGAGCTTCGCATAGCAACGGCAGTAAACAATGGAGCTCTTCCTCCAGACCCTGCTTACCTTGCAGCTGTTTGAAACGCCCCTCTAACTGGTTGTAGTTGAAAGGGACCTGGGCTTGGTAGCCAGTGTCTGGGCCTGGGTACAGACTCTCTTGAGCCCCTGTAGCCCAATCAACATCCATGTTCCCTGTCCAAAACGGGAACTTTGAATAGATTCCTTACGACCTCCCAGAACCCCACAAAAACAATGGCAAAAAAAAAATGGAGGGAAAAAAAAGAAGGATCCACTTGGCTTTCTGGGGGTTTTTTTGGTCAGTCAATCCCCTCCTTCCTTCTCCACCACATTTACTTTGTTTGCACAGAAGAAAAAATATCCAGTTAGAGAGTTTATCCGGTCCAGAGGAAGGATGGTCCGTTGAAACTGTACCCGGTCCAATAGACGAGGAGCGACGAATACAGCAGGATCTGCCTGCGAGGGGGGTAGCTAGTATTGCTCTCCTTTGATTGTTCTGTCTTCCCTCCCTGGCCATTCAAAACAGCCTCACCCCCCTAACACACACCCAGCCACCCCCTCCTCCTCCTGTCGCATGTGCTTGAGAAGGGAACTCTCGCAACCCACAGCCTTTACTCACTAGACCAAAGCACTGGGGGTGGGGAGAGGGCTCCAAAATAATTACACCAGTGCACCCTACACCAGCAAAGTTAGACAAAAAGGAATTCAAAGTGGCAGACTGAGGAAATGAAGGAGGGAATGAAGGGTTTTTTTTTCTCAAGACACAGCACACCTTTCGCAAGCCCACAAGGTGGAGAGAAAGGGTTAGGGGGAGGAGTTGAGAGCAGGGAGGTTGTAATTTCATCAGAGGCTCTGCCCCTGCCTATGTGTTTAGTGATGATGTCACTTGCAATGACTGCCAGCATTATGGGGAAAGGAGGAGATGGGTCATACCAAGTCTCTGGAGTAGATGGGGGGGGTGGAAATTGACCAGGATACCACTCCATTTCCCTGCATTGTTATTTAAGTTGTGAAAGAGAGAAATGTGGCTGTAGAAATGCTAAATGCTCTCCTTGGGATGTCAGGGTAACCAGCTTCCTGTCTAAGGCTAGCTTGCAAACATCCTGTCTTGACGGGAACTCCAGCTCTAACCCATTACCCCCTTTTCCTTCAGTGCTTCCTTCAGCATGAAAAGGAGGGAGCTCAAATATGCCGTGATTCACATGTGTTGTTCTCTCGAAGCAGCGTGCAGTAACTCTTCCAAAGAGATAAGTGTGCGAAACTGCACGAAAACACACTCATAATTCACACTCCCACAAACATTTCTCTTCATACTCCACTGAGAGCATGAGAGTATGAAAGTTGCTGACATTTAACAACTGTTGCTGGAAAACGTCCACTCCGAAAGGTCCCACAACGATTAAAAAGAAAATGATGGATGGCATTATTAGCATTCTGTCTGCACTTCATTCCGACTTGGCAGACAAGCTGAGATATGATACAGAAAAAATAGTTATCAAATGTTTGCAGATTTTTTAAATGTATTCTTCTCAATACAAAGCATCATCTCACAAAATCTTTTTTTTTATATATATATAATTATCATGAAATTATTTTATTACTTGTGGGACCTCTGCAGCAGTGTCCGACTGAAAGGTGTGCTGATCACGAATTCATACTGAGAAGTACATCAAATTCATACTGAGACGAGAAGGGGCTGCTTCATCTACAGTTAGCGTAACCCTTTCAGATGACTCATAAACGCCTGACTCTGCCTGCTGTACTTTTCTAAAAATGCAAACAGGGATGTCACTTGTTCTTCTCAAAAAGAAGAGCCCATGGTAAGAGGTCAGTGAGCCACAGATAAATAACTGTTCAACCCAACGTGTCTCATGACTGTTTGTTTTCATATTTAAGTCTTAACTATGTAGCAGATTTTATTCAGCATAGGACCGATGCCTATGGCAAGTATGAGGGGTGGGCCTGGGTGGGCACCTTTAACAGGCAAATTGTAGTCAAACTCTTGTGGTCGTGTCACAAGGCAACCACGTGGTCAACACTCACCCCTCAGGCACAAGTGTCCTCTCTCGACCTTTTTCACTTCTCTATTTCATCGCAAGAGAATCTGACTCTCGATTCAGAAACGCCAGCTAATACTGAGAAAACAGCCAGAGTTTTGTTTTCTGCTTTCATCTGTGAGCAGCAGAGGGTGGTGGCGGTGGGGCCGGGGCTGGGGTGGGGGGGGGGTCTTCCTGGAAGGCTTATTAGTCACTTGCTGTAAGCGTTAAGAAGAAGATAAAACGTTAAAAAAAAAAAAAGCCATTATATTATGAGTACTCATAAGGTGAAAACTTGGAGAGCTAGTGATGACTAATCTCTCTTTGGTGCCTGTAAGGAATAGGACTATTGTCAAGAGTTCATCATGGAACACTAAGAGACCTGAGTTTACTTAATTTATTGGATGTCAGAGTGACATTTTGTTATTGAATCTGACAGTATGTAATCAATAAACATTCTAGATCTATTTACAGTATCTGTATGGCTGTCATTGTCTGTATTCTGCTTTATTACCAGTTCTAGTTTTGATGTTTTAAATTGAGTATGTCTCTGAATTTAAAAAACTGCAGAACGAAGTTGAATGTCAGTGAAGAAAAGTAAGAGAGAGCAAAGTTTCCCACGAAAAATATTTGGATCATTTGGATCACTTACCAAGTGCTAGAGAATGTGTGTAACTGTGGAGTTGCTTTGGGTTGAGAGTAAAACAATAGCCCCATTGGAAGGCCAATGAAGTGGGCTCTTCTCTTAGTTTTCACATGATGTTCCAGTGTGATCTCCAAAAGAATGGGTTTGCGAAACCACACAAAATCTAGCAGCACATAACCACAGAATGCCAGAACATGGCATTTATTTGGCATAGAAATCATCCACTTAGCTGGTTCATCATAAGGAAACTACAGTAGTGACAATAGCTCTCATTAAGTGCACTGACGTGAGCAAAGGAAGTCATAATAGTGGAAACGGGTGATGTCATAACACATAAAATATGCATATGCATTCTGTTTTAAAGGGGTGTATGGAAATGACACTGTGGCCTTGGAACACTGTTACCATGGTGAAATTTACTAGCACCTGGCCTGCGAATGGGAGGAAGGAAGGGAAAAGGAAACAAAGGGAGTTTGTGGGTGTTTCCTCTGCACTGAGACATGTTAAGCTGTTATGTGCACAAGCTTCTAGAACATTCTGTAAATATCCTCAGCCAAGTTCACAAAATGATAGAACATAGTCTATTTTTCTGCCGAACAATACAAATGAAATTAGGATGAACAGCAAAATGTGGATGGCAATCAACAGATATGAAAGGGTGATGGTCATGGTAATAATTTAACAAGCACTTTTTAAAAATCCATTTAAATATTTTTATCTGACCTGATCAGAGGTTTAAAATAATGGAATGTTTTTATTTACTCTAGTCAACTGAATAGCTCTCACCGAGGGGCTAGATTTGTGAGGCATGGCGCTCTCCTGTTCCTCCCATATCTATGAACTGAGTCCTGAGAAAAGTTCCCTCAACAATGCAATGCCATTTAAAAACATTAACAGCTAAACAACTAGCTCATTTATCTTGCACAGTGCGTGTCAATAATTCAGATATCTTCAGCAGAATGCTAGCCTATTGCCCCATAGTACTCCAGCGCACTACGTGGGACTGTGTGTGTGTGTGTGTGTGTGCAACAGCCACTGAAACTTAATCCATTATTCAGAGAGGACACTTCACTGAAGATCTAGAGACAACTATCTGATCTCCTAATGCAAACAGGATGAGACCATATTGAAGTGACTGTGCTCTCCTCTTCAGGAAGACCCGTGCATCATGATAGTCACGATAAGATGTGTTTTGAGATTAACTGAAGTGCCTGTTTTTTCTTTGGGGTTTTTTTTAGTTCTTTTTTTTTTTTTTTTTTTTTAAATGAGGACTGTTTATATCAGCGTTAACCATTAGCACTTTTTAAACAGGGACACTGATGTCTCCTCAGGCCGATGTAGGAGGAGACCACACAAGTTGATGAATGTGCGGTGTACACGCAAATGCAAATCCAATAGTGTGTGACCAGGCCAATAAAGTTACTAATAAGTACATCTGAATGTTTTTTGACACTTGGCTCTCTCCAAGGGGTGGGATAAAACACTTGTATTTTATTTTAAATAAAACGCTATTCTACAAATCATTTGTCTTCAATCTGGCAACCCTGAACTGAGGTGGGGCCGTAAGGAGGGGCCATGAGGAGGGGCAGTGTGTCAAAGTCTAGGCCTCCAGTCATACTCGGCCACATGGTACATATTAGCAGAGTATGCTGACTCCTCACAGGGGAATCCTGACTTATCAGACCACTGGGAATGCGATGTGTGCTTGCATTACAGTGCACTTCCTGTCTAAATCAAAATGAGTCAGGATCCAATAGAAAAGCACCCCTAAGGGCTTGCTTGGGGTTCTGGGACCGCCAGTAAATAATGCCACTATGTGTTCAGCTTCTGACCTGAGATCTGCAGGGATATTTAGCTCTGAAAGGTAATAATTAAAATTGAGATGCTTGCTGATCCTAATTCTACACAGAGGTCAGACTATGACCTAAACCAGGTTAAACCAATTAAATTGGTTGACATTAATAACAGAAGAGAGGATGGCCAACAATGCTGAAACCTCTGGCGACACCAGTGATGCCCTAGTGAATAAAAATTATTCCACAAACATACTTTATTACTGGGAAAACAAGTAATATGTTAAAGAATTATGTTGATTGTGTGATTATGTTGATCTATGTTGACTGCCCTCTCTCTCTCTCTCTCTCTCTCTCTCTCCCCTTCTCTCCCTCACTCTCCCTTTTCCCTCTCTCTCTTTCTCTGGTTCCACTTGTACCCGCTTCCATGACGACAGGGTGGCAAGAGCAGAGGCGTATTCTCTGGCGGTCAGGAATGCAGGAAAACAGAGTCATGTGAAAAGCAGGATGCTTGTCGGAATGCTGAGGCCTTTTTCGGAGCTCCCAAAACAGTTTGTGGTCTCGGGAAAGAAAAAAAAAAAAATACGAGACAGAGAAACACTTTCCACATTCCATTTTCTGTCCCTGTTTTCTCTTTCTTCCGCAGAAATATTTCACTCACTTTTTGAGCTGAGCAGTGACTGGGAATGCGCTTTTTACATTTCTACCTATGATCTGGTTAAGCTCTGCTGCCAGTAGGGTCATTTGAGCACTACCAAACGCTGTGCACTTTAAGTGCTCTCTCATCTGCTATTCCTCCGGGCTTCCATGAGCAGGGATCATGGGCAACGTGGTACTTTTGTAAACATTCCACTTAGAACACTTAAACAACTCCTGCAAATTAAGAAAATGATTTACTATGGGCAACAATATCACTGGAGTTCATTATCATTTGATCAAAGAACTAAATTACTTTTAGAGAGAATAAATGAGTCCTTTGCTGGGGTACAACAAATCTCTCTAAAATACACTGCGCTCCTCTCTGCCAAAAGACTATATTAATCTTCCTCTTGGAAACTGTTGAAGGTGCCTTTCCATTTTCACAAACCAACCAACCAAGATCCCAGGACTTCCATTCCCACTACGCTTTTGGCACATGTTTACTCATAACACTTATGTCAGCATGTCCTGGATATTATGTATAAACAGGTGCCAAAGGGTGCCTGTTTATATGTAAAAGCACTCTTCTTCAACAACTTAAAACAGGTGGAAATCTCAAAGATACCTTCTGATAAAAAAAACCCCACTGAAATAATCATAAAAAACATTACAGGACCAACTGAGAATGTTGCTTTTTAACACACGAATTTTCTGTCACTCAGATACTTTGGTGAACTACACCAAACACAATGTTGCTCCTGAACCAGCCTCAGTAACATGGGAAAAGGTGAGACAAAAGCAGTGAAGGGGAAGGAAAAACTGTGAAATTCTCTCTCTCTCTCTCTTTTTTTTTTTACCTGCAAAGAGGCGGAGTGGGGGTAGTTGACAGGGAATACTTTGTGGTGGTGTTCAGTTTCTCACCATTCTTCTGAGAGTGGAAGTGGATCATTACTTTTCAGGCACAGACGTGAGAATCACTGAATTGGCATTTAAGAATTTCTAATGAAAGTATAACCTATTAAGACACTATGGTCCTTTGCGATGGTACAATACTCCAAAATATTGTGAAGTGATCACAGTTATAATATATTTACTGCCTGTCACTGGCACTGGTATCGCAAATTTCATTTGTTTTAGCTGTTTTAGCATCCATGTATATTTTTAAAATGACTCTAATTTCACTGTGTGAACTGTGTGTTAAAAGTCAACAGTACATGTACTGATTTTTGGAGAAAACATCGATTCTCATCTCATCTTCATTTGGCATTTTGATTTTTCCCATACTCTGCCAGCCCTCAATGTGCCCTCACCTGCCAAGGCCTTGATGCGGGAGCGCTCGAAGAGACGGGCAGAGCTGTTCTCGTTGTCCCACTCATCGTCCCAGCGGTTGTTGACAGTATCCTGGTACTGCTGCTGGATCTCCATGTGGTCATATTCTGCGGCTACTGTCGTCATCCTGACCTTTCACCTTTCACCTTTTCACCAATCGCACTTCCTCATGGGTGGCTTCTTCTGAAGCCCTGCGGACGAAAATCGGTTTTTTAAAGCATTAATGAAATGATCATCTGACAAATGCTCACACCTGTGTGTCAGTTGTTTTGAAACAGAAGCATGAGTTACATAAATGATTTGCATTCATCAATATGTACATGTTGTGGTGGGAAATGGGTTTAACATTGTTTGATTTCTAACAATGAATTTATTCTGGTATACCATAAGCATCCCTTCCCATTATTACTAATTCATATAAACATCACATCTTCAGCAACTTAAAATCAAGGAGTTCTTTACTTTTACCCATTCTCTGTGGGACTAAATAGTGAGTTGGAAACTGTTTTTAAAAATGGCCCTGTAGAAATAAGTAAAATAAACCCACAACTCCTCCTAAGTTGCATGAGCGTCCCAACATTAGCAGTTTTCTATCATGCGTCTTGAGATTCAGTGTCACGCCTACATGCTTACTTTAAGACACACATCGCCACCCCCTGGGGAACACTGGTAACTGTACAATACAACGTCACATCAGCTTTACAAACCACAGACACTTGGGTACAAAAGGTAGCCTAATTAAGACTCAAGGACTCAAGTATATTTTCAGACCAGTTCAGAAATTCAAACCAAAAGGGTTACTCATGAAAGCGACAACTTGGACAGGCCGCTGTCAGAGCTGTCCTGCCATAAAGACGTTCTCTATTAATGCCCTCGCTCTCGGAGGTGGCTTTATTTGGACTAGTTCGGTGTGATTGCAATCAACTCTTTGCTCTGAAATGCATGAGCACATCCTGGCTTGATGAGCTAACCAAATACTTGGTGGTGGTATCAGAGTGTGTGTGTGTGTGTGTGTGTTGTGTTGTTCAAAGTTTCCTTATCAGGACTCGGGCAAGAGCAGTGAGAGCTAAGAGATCCAACACTAACAGCAAAATATGGTGAAAAAACTGCATGAACTACTCCCAGAAACAGGAAAGAGCATTGCAAAGACAGAATAGGGGCTTATTCTCTATGTCTAGCTTATTGTATTTGTGATTCAGCCAACATGTTTGACAAAGGTTATTCATGTTTGTAATTGCTGTCATAAGGCTACAGCTGTGTAAAACACTTTTCTTTTCACTTTCCTTTTAATTCCTCCCAAACAATAAAGACTGATTTTCGCTCCATTTTCTCCCACTTGAAATAATTTATTAACATCTCAGAGCTGATGGTATGTGATTATTGCAATTACAGAGAGCAAGTCTCAACCCAGCAGAAGAGCTGCTCTTAAACTTCTCCTGTATAGGCCATTGTCTGCTTTTGTGTCTGAGAAAAAATTGTGTTTCAGAGATTTCAAGCTGCTGAGACTGCGTGTTAGCATCTTTGCATTGTCTCTTGCCGGAATAAATAAATATTAAGTGGTAAATAAATATATTTTTAAAAAAAAACAGATACTGGAGAAATGTGCAAAAACAACTTGGTGGCAAAACATGCACACACAGATGAATTACCAGATTATCCAGCTGCTGGAGAGGTAGGAATGACATACAGAATGAGAATCAGTCTCTCTGGCCAAATATTCTTCCTTAATCATTGTTCTTTTTTGCTCACAACAAGGAAGATCAGGAAATGAATGAAGAAAGCATGTTGAGCGGTCATAGAGTTGATTGTGGTCATAGAGACAGTGTTTGATGTGGTATATATTCCTACCTACATTTCAATTGGCTTAATAACAGCCTTAAGAAAACATCAGGTTACTGATTTTCTTCTACTGTCTGAGCACCGTAAGTCATGCACAAGCCAGAGGGAGACTATAAGAGCACTTGCATGCATTCTTTGACAATGCGCTGCATTCAAAACGTCCTCTTATCAGAAAAAGTGAATGTTTGTTTATGCAACATCTTATCTACAGCATTTTGCACTTCAAGTGAGTTTTTCAGGGGAAACCTAGATAAACAAGGCCTTGGACTTCATAATCGTAATTTCATCTACTGATGACTATCAACCATGTCTTGGACAGTCACAGTAATGTTCTGGTTTCATAAATAAGAAAATATACCATACAGTTATTCGAGTTTGGCGACATCCATTCTGAAAGAAGATAATTAGCGAGGGAAATCAATCCTTTCATACTGATATGCCTTGGTCTTTACACAGTTTGTGTGTATGGTTTGTGTCTCTTGGGTCACTATGCAGGTGACAGTTATTGTGTATAATGCCTAACTGACTGGTGGGCAGGAGGCTACTGTAGCCCTGTCCACTCTGCTTTTTATAACCTCCACACTGGCATTTACCCAAAGGCTGCTGTGACAGCACGTCACAGAGAGAGAAAGAGAGAGAGAGAGAGAGAGAGAGAGTCTTCTATTTCTGCTACTATCCACACAACTGCTGATGCTTTTAAAATACTCTGCATTCTGAGAATACTTATTACAAATTTTGAACGAGGATTAGATGACTGTGATAAATTGTTATTTAGATTTCTCAACTGCCTCCTATCAAAATTTTAAATAATGTGAGAGGTAACGCTCAATGTAAAAAAGAAAATCAAAAGGCTTTTTTCTCTTTCAGTACTTAGGGAAATCAAAAGGCTTTTTTCTCTTTCAGTACTTAGGGTAAAGTGCTGCCAGTCATTTTCTTCTCGTATAGTCTCTATGCTCTCCTCCTACCTCCTAGCCTCCCCCTCTATCTCTTCAATACCATTACAAACTCTTTAGGCCCATTCCTCCTCTGATAACAGCCTATACACAAGGCTCTCATATAGGACTGCTGGCCAAGTGCTAACTGAAGAGTGACGTAGGATTAAAATGCACAGTATGCCACAAAACTTGTGCAAAATAGCCTACTTCTCACATTTAACATAGTGGGTTTTTTTTTCTAGACTAATAACTTTTTGGAAGGAGAAGCGCAGAAGTCTGCAGAACAGTAATAGCTGTTAACAGATTTAATTGTACAGGTGGGATTCACTTACTGTTTGATACGTTTATTGAATTAGCGCCTCCTGCTTAAAATAACATGCCCCGTCTCTGTTTTTCTTTTCAAGTTATTTAGGTCTTTTCAGGATAGCTCTTTCAAAGCAACGTCTTTTTCCGTGCAATTCATCCTAAGCTTCAGAACTACCTATTGATTGTCTAGTCTTGCGCATTAGCACATTAACATGGCGATTTCAAAAACCTTTTATAATGCAGACCTGCCTAAAAACCACTGCAGCTTAAATATTGCTGAAACAACAGATCGATTTGTGGGAAAGCCAAAATGGAGACCATCATCAACAATCCTCTGGATCGGCAGTTGACTCATTAGAAGTGGATCATCACATTTGACATTTACTGGCACTGAACAGAGCAGTGGAGATGAGATTCATCTCTACTCAAGGAAATGAAAGCTGAGATATGGATCTGCTTGGAGCTCCCGTAAATGGCCTCCACTCTCGTATTTTTTTTTTCTTCTCCCTGGAAGGAAAAACAGTCAAAGAGCCTGTGGGACTACAGAAGCCATTATGAATCAGGAAACTTGAGCCCCCTGCCAGTGAATCTCATGAAAAACTGCCACAGATTAGGAGGCACTGACTCTTGTTAAACACACTAAAAGAAACACTGGATTTTGAGGTCCGCAAACCGAAAGTGGTGCTTACACAGTACACACTGAGATGAAATGTATGCTGGCCAAGAACTAAATAAAGAAAATTTCTTGGTGCTGAACATGAGTATTACCTGAGGTCTTCCATGCTGAAAGAGAAAATATAACATAACGACGAAAATATGTGTTTGTACTATTTTGGGTATGAATCTGAGACAGGAGGGTTTAACCTCCAGGAGAGGGCACTGCTGCTGTAAGGCAACGTAACTAAATGGCAACAAACTGCCAAAACCTTACACCAGGCAACACCAAACAGACGAGCTTAAAAATGCCTCAAAGATCTAGCAACTGGTGTTGAGCTTGTTTATAGAGTCACAGACATTATACTGTTGAGTAGCGTGCACTTGCAGCTGTCTTATCCTGCCTCACTAACATTTCGGCTCCACTCCCACAAACAGCTAGGAGAACCAACCTGCTGTCAGTCAGTAAAAAAACAACTGAAAAACAAAAATAAAACAAAAAGAATTAAGATATCTTTGCAGGGTAAAAAAATCGTAAAAAAAAATCGTAAAATATTTTACATATTTTATAACCTCACAGTTCTGTACATGTTCTGCATGACCTCACATATCTGTAAATAAAATTCTAAAGAGAACCAAACCTAGTGTTTAAAATTTCACTGCTGGTAAATTTCACCCTTCAAATGAGAAAGAAAAGAATTTATTACAACTTGAGTACAGATTTGCTGAAATCTCCATGGTTCCCAGTGTCCATGGTTACCTATGAGACCACGGTCAGAGAAAGGCATTGTGGAAGCTTGAGCTTCCCATGAAGCAACCTTCCAACATTAACACAGCTCTACAACATCACATAAAACTACCCTGTCAAGGAGGCAACACTGGTTAGATGTTTCTGTGTGTAAACCAGAATGCGTAACCACTTCCTCCGTAGTCAGCAGCTATCCAACGCCATTTTCTTCCATTTCCACCGTTTCATAATGTTTCTGTGCCATGGTGCTTCTGGATTTCTTAAGTGCTTCTGGATTTTTACTGCACATACAGTAAACCTCAGTGGAGGAATGTATATTTAAAATCAACATGGCTACCAAGCTATGCATTATTTACTTATGAAAGAGGGAGGTTCTATCACAACAGCCCCTACAACTCCTCGCTTCAGCATTTCTGCTGCTCTCGAGTCCTAGAAACTTCTTTTGTGCCAGAGCAATTTGAGAAAATCTACATTTTCACCGACAGAATGGTAAATACAAGCGATGCGTGGGAGGTAGTTGGCAGTTTTTCCATGGTTCACGATGATCAATTTGGGTTGGGCTGACACCTACTACACTGCCCTGTATGATAGAGCCGTGGGATGGGGCTTCAGCAGAGACGCATCCTTCAGCTCCCAGAAGCCCTCCAACTCCTCTTACATCCCACGCACACGCACACAAAAACACACACACACACACACACACACACACATACACACACATACACACACACAGATTCAAACAACCCTGAGCAAACACATGCATACTTGCTCTCTCTCTCACACTACCAATCTCAGTCCAGTCTGCATACACCCACACACACATGCTATGCCGCACTTATGGTGCCGATCTGTGCTATGGATGCCAACTGTTCCTTACAGGCTGACTCTCCTTCCAAAGCAACAGCAGCACTATAGCCTTGTACATTTTAACAACTCTGCTATGCCCGTAATCTACGGCATGCGGCGTGGCACCTACCAAGTCTAGATCAAAACACTACTCCCTTTGGATGCAACAACGCTTTGAGCTTCCAGCCAGTAATGATGTTTTGGGTGTGTCCCACGCTCAGTGGGCTTGCATGTACAGAATGTGTTTGGTACACAGAGAACCAGCCACTATGTCTTTTCCTCAGAAAGCTTCCATGTCTTACTATGCCTATTGTAGGCTAATGTCTGTTCATTGGATATATTCATAGACAAAGCTTCCTTAGCATTTACTGGGTTGCTTAGTAACAAACACAGCCAACACTGCACAGACAGTGCGGTAGCAAAAGGAGAACCATCTGGCAGCACGAATTTTGCCCATGTCACTCAAAGAAAAAGCTTGTAGATTTCAATTAGAAATACGATGAACAAACGAGATGGTTCACAAGTGGTCCAGAACTTCTGACAACTAAGGTCAGTTAAAGCTCTGCATAAAAACCATGTGTTCACTTTCAGTTAAGTGTTTCGTTTCTTTTTTTTTTTTTTTCCATTATGATCCATATGGACCAGTACTCTCAGACTAATGGCCAACTGCTGAGCGCAGGCTAAATTTAGCCCTAGCATCAGCATTAATGTTTCGGTAATGCAGACATTAGGGCAGGGAGGTATTCTATGTATTGGGAGTAAGGTTCAGTATTGCATATTGAATAAGCTTGTAAAAAAAAAAAAAAGAGAGGCAGACTTCTTAAAATTGTGTGTTTTCATCCCAGTGTTGCCATTGGTTTATGAGGGCTTGCCATCTTTACTGTAGACTCAGGCACATAAGATCAGTTATTAAAAAGGCACCAAGCATAACAATGTGTAGTTATGACACAACGCAATTGGGGGGGGGGGGGGGGGGGGGGTGAAGTTGCCTTGACAACATGGGGCCTGTGAGGGAGATAGCTGAAGGAAAGACACCCAGTGGAGGTAAGGACATGACCCTACAGATCAAAAGCAGAGTGAGGAGTTTTGGCTGCTCTCCATGCCTATGTTTACCCCTATTCCCAAAAACTTCAATGCTATGCCAAACTTCTAACCATGCCCCTGAGATGGCTCCTTTGGAGATATTAGAAAAATCACTGTTTCTCAGTGCTATAACTGTATTGAACCGGCTGTGACTGTTTGTGAAGTTATGACCAGTGAGGTCTTTTTTTTCTCTCAGATGGAGAAACGGGTCACACTGAAGAACAGGCAAGGATCATAACTGCTTCCCTATCAGAGAGGTCATCATGAAAACACGTGACCGTACTCAGCAGCACTATAGAAAATCCTAGTTAATCCCAGTGAAAACACTGACAGCACGAGGAAATGAGATGGAAACAAAATGAATGTCACTGTAAAAAAAAAAAAAAGGATCATTCTAAGGGAAATCTGATGAATAGTCTCTAGCCCACAATCGCTACGAATATTCAGACAAAATATTTCAGCCAGTGTAAACGACAGAATGACGGGCAGTGAAGAGGCATTTTATCACCATGAACAAATATGTAAAAATGGGAATATTTCCTCTGTTAAGTGGATTATCAGTCTTCATTTTGATTCAACGAATACATTTTCCCTGTTATATGTCGTCCTGCCACATGTAGATTCAATTAACATAGGACAGTTAATCATGAAAAAGATTTCCACTGTTAAGCCTAAGGTCAAGAGACATACTAGCTGAACAACCCTCTGACAAAAGCAGCTGCTATTATGTTCCTCAAAGCAAATTCTCTGATGGTTAGCCTGAGAACCATTTACAAAGGCAAATGTCCAAAGCTTTGACAACAATGTGGGCGCATTGTTTAGCATGTCGCAAGACTGATGACAACAAAATCGGGGTTTGTGGGTACAAATAGCAAGTATGATGCACAAGGAACAGATGTGTGTGACTGAAAATCAAGTTCATCCAGAACACAGAGAACTCCTGTTACGCATTATCAACATCTTCCCATTAAGATGCATCTCCCAGTTTGCTTCGGTAATCTTCCCTGGTGCTGACAGGAACACACAAATCAACAACCAGCCCTCTGGTTACATTTGAGGTCATTTTGACCATGTTCAGTGTTTGATGTCTGTCAAAAGCTAATTAGGCTCATTTTTTTTAAAGCTTGATACTTCTGGCTTTTGCTAATTTAAAGGTGGGAGGTGGACATAAGATAAAAATAAACATGACAATGTGTTTTCATAGATCTGTACACACTTTGTATAGGCCTACTAATTTGGAGTGTCCAGAGGCAATGATCACTGTCATTAGAGGAGTTTATTCTTGAGATGAGCAAGTTGGGCATATGATAGGCTAATTAGAAAAATCTGGATAAGACCCACCTGCAAGCCTTTAATAGGCTGTTAACTTTGGCTGAACAAAACAGATCAAAATAAACTAATTTGTGGTACTGCAAGCGCTTATTTAATGCTGTGAATTTTACATTGACGAACTAAAAGAGTCTCTCAGAGTAAAGATATGCAATGTTTTGAACTACTAGCTATTTCAACGCAGGTCAAATTCAAGTGTATTTTTCATAAGTAATTTTTTTCTGAAGTAAATGGATTCAGCATTGATTACGTGCAACAAACAGATCTTCAGACATCAAAAATTTTTCAGTTTGTCCATTTTAGGTGAAGCAGTAGGCCAGCAGACATGAAATGGGTAAGACACTAAGTTAAGAACGACTAGAACGATTCTGTGTTGATTTAAGCTTGATTTGAGCCCAAAACACAAAAGAAAGTAGGTCTATTAAATTTGAGAATAATAGCTAGGGAATTAGATCATATTTAAATCATGACTGCTATGTCTGTTATTTGCCTTTTCTTTTACTTTGCTTAAAAAGTTGTAACTGGTAACTGCATTCTTTTCTTTTTTCCGTTTGATTAAATGAATGAATGGATTAATTTTCCATTAATGCAGATAGTAAAAGCATGTTAAAACAAGCAAACAAACCAAAAAAAAAAAAATTCAGTCCTGTTGCATTTTGCTGGAATGAACAGGGTACAAGCTATACACATAGCGTGTGCACAATTTTTTTCAAAATCAGGAGAAAAGATGGACGTCCTTAACTCTAGCTGACTCTTACAAATAGTTTTAATTTTATTGGATTCCTTTCTGGCCTGATAGGGTTTTTGTAAGATTAAGGTTTGGTTTATGGGCATGTCACTATGACTCGATGACACAAACCAGACCCCCACAATGACAAATGAGCCAATCAGTCATCTGTCTTTTGTTAGGCCACGGAAATGTCATAAGCAGAGAATGGTACACTAGACAGAGAATGAGATTCATTATGACCTCACTTCGTGAAGCCTAGAGTCTCTGGAAAATGTTAGGCGTTTCCTCCTCTCTCCACAGATGCTTTTAACAAAGCAGTGACTTTCTGGACACTACATTCACTGCTCTTTGGATAAATCAATAGACAGTCAACAGGCAAATCTTTGCACTGGAAAGCAGATGATAAACATCAAAGTGCCTGCAAGAGTCTTCATGTTTTGATAGAATGAGTTAGAATAACAATTCTAACATACAAGTTACAAAAATGAAAATAAATGTATTAATTAATTTGGGTTTAAAGGTCAGGACCAACATAAAATAACCAAGTATCTTGATGGAGCCTTAGCCATCTCTCAGTGGAATGCAAAGAGGCTGTAGACACTTTAACCCTATCAGAGTGGTATCAGAGAGAGACCTGATTGTGGTGTGGGAAAATCCCACATCTGCATTCTTAACACCTCCTTCCTCTAAGCTCTCTCAGTCGCTGAGAGAGTTGATAGCGACATTCCAATGGGGTGGCTAACCATATGGCCATTACCACGAAGACACAGCCATCAGCAGCTCGTCTAACTAGGATGGCTACCTCAACACCCTTAGCATCCCTTTCCCAGTAACTTAACAACAATATATGCTGTTGACCATTGTTATGGTAACATAAACAAGGGTTAACAAAGGAGATAGAGTAGTCATACTCAACCCAGAACCAGCCAGTGCTTATAGGGATACCAACAGCACTACTGGTTTATGAGACAGCTACCAAAAGACCTACTGTCGTTGCTTTGGCACCCAGCTCCACAAAACATTACCATTTATTCCACCTTCTTTCAAGAGAGTGACAGGGAATTATGGGATTACCCAGATGACCTTTTATTACGTTTGCTGTCCTCCCAGCCTAACAGATTAATAACTGAGTGTCTAAACATTTGTGCTAACTCGGCAATGCTTAAGTGCTCTGTGTTTATATAGGTCTAAAACGATTTAACCCAGATTGGCACCTTAACACCGAGAAAGGAAAGAGTCTCATTTCTGTAGAAACACTTGCTCCACCTTCGCTCTAGCATCATTTTCATCGCGTTTGCCATTCCACGGGTCTTTCCTCGGAAAAGCCTCCAAGAGTTAAATTTTCGTCTGTTTCACTCCACCCAAGTCCCTGACGCTATAAAAACTGAAATTGAACACATCCAATCTGGATTCAGCAGGACTACACTAGAGAACAAATAGCACCTCGGCGAAGTCTGGTTGTCATTAAACTAAAACTCTTTCTCACTCTTACTCCCTCTCCGCAGTTCTCTTTGCCCCCATCCCCCTCTCTCTTTCTCCCGTAAACGCCCAGGGCTTACGCAACCAGAGCCTTCACATCCTACTCTTATCTACTCCTTTTCCCCCACATATTTCTTCAACATTCATATCTCATTCTGTCCCTTATCCCAAAAAATCAGAGTTTGGGTTGGGAGGAGGGACCGGGCTCTGCACTGTGGACAGTTCATAGAGCATATTAATCAAATGCTAAATGGAGCAACCGTGATTCATGGAGATGAAATATGAATACCTGCAGTAGCCTGGTCAAGGCAGACAGAGGATGGGGGAGGGGGGGCATACAGCCACACCAAAATCTATGGAGACTCCAAGTCTGGCTATTATCACAGTGTGAGGCATAAAACATTTAAATCAAACTTTAGAAATACATTTGAAATTTAGTATATCAACAACAAATCGACCGTAAATTGTTTACATTATACAGATTTTGAGTCGCCGACACCTTCTCGGCTCAAAAAACCATTCTCATGATACCTACGTGGGCCGTATTTTGGTTCATTTGACTTTCTCTAAATGTGTAAGAGTGTTAGAAAAAGACAGTGGGACATGGATGGAGTATAACAGCAATAACAAATCTAAACACTTACAGAAAACGATCCCTAAAAGATCAGCACAGACACTCTCTAACAGATGGCTCAGTAAACCAACCCCTCTTTCATAGTGAAGGTAACACAACGTTAAAACGCTTCCAGCACAAGTTCAAGAGGCAAGCAGCACGAAGATGGATTTACAAGACGTGCTTTTTAATATGAGCAACAATGGGTCCAAACCACAACTGCTTATGCAGTCAAGGTACATGTCAGAGAATTCACATGGAAACTTAACCAGCGGAGCCACATGTCAGCACTTCCATTGCATCTGCTGTGAGACATGGAAAGTACAGGATCTAAGCAGAGAAAGGTCACAGACCTGGGAAGTGTGCATCTCTTTAACGTGACCTCCTCTTTTTCAGAGTCTCATCAATGACTTCCATGTCATGTCAGAAAGAAATGAAGAAAACATAAAAGTCAGATGACTTACAACTCTGCAGTTAAAGCATATTTTTTGTCCAAAGTAAGCCAGGTCACTACTGAAGATCTGTGAGACATGATGACAGCATTTATTCCGAACTGACAACAGGGAAGAACTTCATATCTTCAAACAGGAGACAGACTCAAGTGATTATGGAGTAGCCTAACTGTAAATTTCAGCTAAGAGTGTTTTCAGAGAAAAATGAGCACCTAGATCCTAAAATAAGACAAATAAAGAGAGAGAGAGAGAGAGAGAGAGAGAGAGAGAAAGAGAATAGGGCAAGAGAAAGGAAGAAGAACATGTCTAAGGAACTGCTTTCTTAATTCTGGATTATAAATTGCAGATTATAAATATGGATTGCAGTATGATGTAGTAAGACCTTGAAACTAGGGCAGGTTACAAAATTATGCAAAATCGTAATTGCTTGGACATTTATTTAATTACCGCAGAACCTCCTTTTGAAATAAATTACATGTGACTTGTGTTTCTATCATCATAGAAAAATGTTTTGAAACTAATATAGGCCTATTATATGAGGTGTTCAGATTATATTCTCTCCAACATCATTCCTAAAGTACTATCACTTTACTACTGCACTCAACAAAAAAAGTCAGTCAAAACAGCAAAATACTATAGCTTCAGGATCAATTTTTTAAAGGAGAAAAACTGAAATAATTTCCTCAGCAACGGAGAGTAACAATAACACCAGACATTACAATTATGTCCATCTTGTTCTGAATCTCACCGTATCGGTTTACATTCTTGCCTACGCCACAGTTAAAATAATTAACAAAAAATGTGTTTGTTGAAACATGAGGCAAACACCCAGGATTTTCTCGTGAATGTCCTCCCTCCACTTTAGAGATGAGATCAGTTTCGGCCGAGAAGTCTGACGTGTAGGCTACTACACAGCCTGTATCGAGTGAGCACATCAGGGTGGAGTCTACAGAGCATCCTGGACCCGGGCCAGAGCAGAGGGAGGGGAGAGGAATCGCTCACAAACGAATTACGTGTATGTAGAGTGTGTCCCTCACGCAAGTGAGAAGGCCAATGTACACAGCTGCATTTGGTCCACTGGGTGTTTTTTTTTTTTTTCTCTGTCTCTCTTTCCGTTCATGGTGATCTAACTGGACAGCTAGGACAATCTAGAGAAAAGAGAGTGCTACGTGGTTGTAGAGATACTTGTTGTAGGCAGGGCTTTGACCAAGAAGGGAGTGAGTGTTCAAGGCAAATCTTAGAGATTTAAGTCTCATGTAGGGTTCCGAGAAGTGAGAATCACAACAGGGAGCAAGAGAAGCCCCACCATGGAATATGGAGATATTACTGATATATTGACTAATGTGGTAATAGGCAAAGCTGAAAATTCACAGCACCATGTTCAATAATGAATATTTCAGAGGAGAGGATCTTTCACGCACAAAACTCAATATGCTTTCCAAACGACCAGTGCAAGAATCACAGCTCATTGAGCTTGACACCCGGGAGATGGATAGAGTTACATGTACAAAGCACTAATACTGAAAGCTAACTACAAGATTACAACAACAAAAACATCCTTCTCATGTCAATACATTCTCAACTCAATTCATATCAGTACCGCTGCAGTACCAGGACAGAGACAGCTTTCCTCCACTGACCCCAATAACATCTTCATGCTTTAGTATTACATCACAGTACTGGCCTGCGTTTCTTTTGTTATTAGAGCTCATGATATAAAACAGCCACAAACATATAGATAAGCTTTGGGCAACTATGGTTGGTGAAGTATATCTTTGAGTTTCAGAACAGGGTAAAGGCCCACAGTGCAACACAGCTGTGCATTCTTCAGCAAATACTTAGCTTGAATTCCCCTTCCCAGCTGGATGATCGAATGAGTGAACGGACGGATAACAGTGCAAATTTAAACTGCAAATAATCTGATGAATACATCAGGTAGTCTGTTTGAGGCACTGAGGGCCAGGAACAAAAAGATTCTGCTGTTCTAGATTGCAATCCATCTACGTGCAGGCAACTGTAAGCATCAACTCTCCAAATGTTAAACAGTCAGCGTGACATGCTCAAATAAAAACTAAAAACAAATAAACTGCATAACAACATACACTAGACTTTACAAGTCTTGACAGCAACGTCAATCAAGTACTAACATCTCAGCCTGTTCTGCCATCGTCTCATAGGGTAATGATTTGTTAGACAGGGCGGTTCACGGGCAGGAAAGTATATCAAATGACCAACAGGAAGAGATGAGAAGAGCAGCAAAGCACTTCAGGCTGACAGAGCCTCTCCCAGTCCCTGTGGGTCTCTCTCATTTCCGCCAATTCCGTTTGGGCTTAGATAGTGCAGAGAGAAAGTCAGCTATGTTACAGCTTGTCCAAATGTCCTCAACACATCTCCAACAGCAGCTTGATTCATCCACTTATTTGGCCAGTTTTGAGTCACCAGAGTGAAAACAATGCACAATAGTTGTCAATACACTGGATATCGTTGTTCTGTGTGGTGGTGTTCATTTTAACTTCAAGGGATACTTTGAAATATTGTAAAGATTGCACAGCTTATGCGTCTTATTATTTGTGAGAACACAGTTATCTTAGAACCAGCAGTATACAATAATAGGCCTAAAATAACTATTCAACAAAATAAATACTACAGAGGATTACCACAGTGCAATACCGCCAGTTCTTAACATTTTATCCAAATCGATGGGCTGCCACGAAATGAAAAACAACATTAGCTTTAGTTCCTTTGAGACCACAAATCGACTCAACCATGTTTTTGGTTTCCATTGAAACAACGAGCCAAACCATTAGGCCCTTCAGTACTTTTTCAGCACTGTTAGATTCAGTCCCCCAAAAATAAGACCAAATATTCTACAAGGGTCTTAAAAAAGCAGCTGTTGAAACAGGGCTTTGATGGCTGTGATGTTTGTCTGCCCTCTCAGAGGGAAGCAGCTCAAACATGCAAAGACGACCAATGAGATTCCCCCAAAGAAACAGGCCTCCTGTCCTTCCCCCACCCTGTGCCACCTATGGACCCATGTGGCCCTCACCTGTCAGCCACTCCATGACAGCTGGCCAGCATTCTCTGCACGCCTCCTCCCATTTATAGTGAACCCACTGCCCCACCCCCCACCGCCCTTTACTAACAGTAAACACCCTGCCCCCTGCCACCTGTCATATTGTAATACAGTCTGTGCTGTGAAATTAATTAAGTTGCCCCATACAACAGGTATCAGCTCTTTTAAAGAAAACACGTCAAAGCCAACTGTTTGAACCTTCAGGGGAGGACCGGAAATTATGCTCAGCAGCACCCAAATGAAACAATGCGGCTAATCTTGATGATGTAGACAGAATTATTGTTTGGACAATACTTATTGATTTAGTAAAGATGGGAATATACATGGGACAATTGCCATCAAAAGATAGCTGGTGTTCAAACTAAGGTTACAAACTACAAATACTCAAGCAGTGACTGTAAAATATCTCAAGAGAAATGAATACATTTCACCATAGGCAGATGGTAATACACACATCAGAACAAATGCCCAATCACAAACACACCGCATTCCACCCAGGATGCACTGGTCTGTCTCTCAGACACTCACACACACTCACGTAAGTCGAAGGGTCTTTTCCATTACAAGGTGACCCCGCCCTTATAGAGAAGCCTGCAGACTCTACGTCTGCCTAGAGCAAATGGGCCGGCACAGAAAGGCAGATCCATCAAGCAAAAACTAATTGGAAAGTGCGTTTAAGCACCAAGCTGTTACATGCCGCTATGCCATGAAATGCTTAAGAGACTTCCCAGCAAAGCATTCAAAGAGCATAGCAACAACACCAAAAGCCGTTACTTTAAAACAATTTGGTTTTCATATTCTACCTTGACATATGCACATGTGTGGCAATGTGAAACATTTCAATGAACCCAAGACGCTTACATATTTCAAGATTTCTGCAGTCGCTTTCCATATGCCTGAGGCAAGTGAAGTTGAGAATTTTACTCGAGAAACAATACGTTTTTGAGCGTGGTAGTGGAAAAGCAATTCAAATATCAGTAAGCCAATAAAACAAGGCTCATTTAGGTAACATAGCTTTTCACAAAACACAAGCACAAGACTGTTTTAGTGCAACAGTTTCCCAGAACCACTAATTGCTTAGAAAGAAGTTAATCATGATGTCCCACTTCACAAGAGTGTGAGATACTGTCTGGCCCAGCAGTGGCCCTTTTCAGGGACTTTATTGTGTTAGACAAAGGACAAAGCCTGAGGAAACAACTGGCAAGAGCAAAGAACCAGTTGACAGAGAATTCACTCTACATAAGAGGAAGACTGATATCTAACTGAGCGAGTTAACCTCTGAGCAAAATGCTGTACATAGGTGATGATGAAAACGATGGCAAGAAATTATGTGCTCACCCATTAAACTCCACAACAAAAACTTTAATGAGGAGGCCCAGAATTAGACGGCATTTTAAAGCAAGCAGAGATATATCTATGTCCATAAAGTTGAAGGAAACACATGAAGTGTTTTCACAAATATTTTTTGATAAACATCCAACAATCGACAGATACTGTAAATATAATGTAATGACACCAATAAAAAGATAATCTTGGCTTTAGGGGTGTAGGTGTGGCTACAGAGTACAAACAAGGGGAATTTTTACTTTTCACACCAGGATGGCTGAATTCCAACAGCAGGCCATCTGGAGCCTTTAACTTCCACGGATTCGCACGTTTCAGGCCATCTTTAACACTTTTAAATCTCCCACACCCACTATTAAATAAATTGAATAACCGCTGCATTGTACACAATAAGCTCCTCGCGTGGCTTGCTCGCTGCTGTGTGAGATTTAACTAGTTCTGGAGACAACATAAGGGGATTCATCGCTTAGCTGTGGCGAGGGCCTGGTGGTTTACACGACGTGCGTGGCAGTATTACATCATCGAATGTTTTGCTTTACATGATTCCATGATTCCAGTTAACTTGAACATGGTTACTGTGCAACCCCTCCCGCATGGCGAGAACTCGCAGATTACTGTTCGGAACCCTCCGAATTGAATCGCGGAGGCCGCAATAGTGCTGCAGCGCAGCAATATTTCACGGCGAAATAGTTTCTTTCTGCAGCAAACCAGCAAAAATACTCCAAATACGCATAATACGTCTACACCCACCATTGCAAACTTCTGTTGTTACGAATATCGATTGAAGAAAAGTCAAGCACTAACTGTTCTCCAAATTCACGAATAATGTCGTGTCATTAACACATCGCCTCGGAAATTGTCAGACCGATACGAAAACTGGAACATACGGCCGATTTTTGATAAGGAGAGTCCTGGACTGGTAGCCTGCAGCTGGCCGCGCAATATCTAAGATTCATTAAGCAACATTTCCGTTGTCTATTGCTTCTACCGCAGAGCCGAGTCACTGAATCAAAAATTGTGTTGTGTCTGCCTGTTTTATTTTCAGTCTTGCCAGTAAGGTCGAAGCAACCAACATTATTTTCACATTTACCATCGTCATCATCATCATCATCGTCATAATACGCTCAACTCACAGTGAAAAGGCACCAATCTGACCTCGGTTTTGGTTAAAATGTCTCATATATGCTACCTGAAGACAAAATGAAATATCTAAACCAAATGACTTGTTTATCGCGCAACTACAGTTTTCGAACACTGTCTAGATCAACATGACCACGCCTGTTTGCATCCATTCTACTGTACCGTTATTCCATACAGGCTAGGTTACTACGGCTGTTGCTGCTGCTAACTCAGGAGGAGGGTACTATCAAATCCGATAACGTTACATTCTCATATTACTGAAGTAACAACAACGTACGTTTAAATTTGGATTTGTTTTCAGTTGTGTCTAAAGCCGGGCGACTATCATCATGAGTAAATACATGAACAAACACCACAGTGTTTCGTTAAAGCGTAAAATTCAGTCGTCTCATTTCTCCTTGGTATGTCTCCATCACCGCACGCATCTCACTCCACCTCTACAGCAAGCGTTTACCGGTCATAAATTGAATCTGAACTGTTACCAGTCACAAAATATTTGGAATAAACATGCTAATATGTGTAATTAAACTGAATAAAGTATTAATTTGTACTTACCAATCTAAGAATAAGTAATGAACTTCACCGCTTTGGAGTCCTCAACGGGCACACACGAGAGGCTGGGCAAGCAGCACTGGGAGTGTCCAGATGGATCTGCACTGCCTCTTTCCTTCTCCTCTCTGACACCGTCAACTGCTGCACCGATTCAGATGGGCGGAGATTCCTGGGATCCAGCAGGCACCATAACATTTCATTCTCGCCCAGAAGTACAACAAACAAATCTATGTAAATAATATGTGCGTGTCCCAGTACGGCTACAGTGGTAAACTAGGGCTGTTGTCCGAACACTAAAAGGGTTGTTTCTGTAGGAGTTTGATCTCTTGAGTGTTTTATGGCAGCTATATGACATAAACTTGGTAAAACAATGTTCCCTCACATTTCCTCTCAAGGTTTCAAACCAACCAGACCTGAGGATTTCCTAAATACAACTGATTGGAAATACTGTGTCATGTTTCTTGCCACCATCTATAGTTCTCTTGATTGAGTAATCACAACAAAGTAATACTAAATTAGAGGAATAAAAACAGACATATTAACAGGAAAACATTAACTGTAGGATATTCACTCAAAAACCTTTGCAGGACATACTTCCCATTAAGTATTTAAATTAGCATCTGTGCACAAAGCCTTACTAGGTTCTAAGGGACACACCCATCGCAGGACTAAGCACTGTGATATTCACAGCAGTATAGCAGAAAAATGCAAGATAAAGTCATCATTCCAGGCTTCATCACTCGTTTATTTCAGAAGCAGGTACCACATGTTTCGTCAGCTACCAGAATGATTATGACTGGAAATGCAACAGACATAGACATAGACGTAAAAATGAAGGCACAAATGAAAACAAGAAAAAAAGAACTGTTGGGGTTAGTGGAAGGTACATGTTGTCAGGGTCAGCTGTAAGAACTGAATTAGGAGGGCCTGAGTTAAACGGTTTAAATTTGGGCTGTCAGAAACTCTGTTACAACATTTGTGTGAGGCCACAGCTTTCCTACTCAGCCTCATAGTTTACAGAGTAGGACATCCATCTTTGCTCAAGCACACCCTAACACAAGAGCTTCGTCTCCACCCTTCCCTGTGGAGGCAGCTCAGTCCCCTCTTTGGCGCCCTGAACTTTCAGGCCAGTCTCAATGGTGAGGGCTCCTCTGGAAAAGGCCCCATGGGGCTCCAACATCTGCTGAGAGGAGCGTGGTGCATGTTGGGAAGGGTTCAGCTGGTTTATTCCTCCTACGGACGGCAAACGAAACCCCTCTGTGCTCTGGAATGCACTGGGCCCCTTCCATTCCCTTTCTGTCCACACGAAGGCTCCATGTCGCTGGATATAGGAAAAAAGAGGGAAAAGATGTGGTGAAAGTAGAGAACCATTGGCTAGACTCAGAAAGGAGGGGTTCAAGTGGGGTTGGGGGTGTGTGTGTGTGTGTGTCGGTGGGGGGGGGGTTGCAGCTGTAACTGAGAGTTCATCCTATAATTCAAGGCCTGCCAAGAAAACACAGATCTCTACTCCCACTCCTTTGTCTCAATATGTAGACATTAACTGAGGGTGTGTGCGTGTGTATTTGGAAGGTTGGAGCTATGACAAATAACACATATAGCAAGAGCCTAAAATGCAGGCATTTCACTAGTGACTGTTGTCAGCCCTTTCAATTAAATACACATCTTTTTTTATTGAAAAGTACATTGTTAATTGTTATTTATGCTGTGTGAATGTATTATAAAGGTGGTGAAAGTACGATCAAGAGTGTGATTGTTCATATGCCAGATCTACAACAAGGGCCACAGACTGGGGCACTTTGTAGTATGTGAATGACTGAAAACACTGTGTTCTCCTTTGTGTCCAGGGAACAAGGAAATAGAGGCTCATGGAAAGAGGAAATTGGTCACATGGCTCGACATTACTTTCCAGCAAAATGTCTGAAAAGAAAAATGTGTGGATATTTTTTTCCTGTAAGTTGGAAGAAAAAAAACGAGAGAGAAAAGGGCGTGGTTCACCACATAGATAAGTAAACGCTATTGAAGCTCTCACACACTTCTTGAACTTTCATAAGGGTTATATAACATTCGGAGTGTGTTTTACACCCATTCAGGGGTGTTAATGTCAATATCCAGTGAATCGAATGGTGGAGCTGATACTGACATTGTTTATGTCACCACTAATGCAGAATAAGTATATATGTGCACTCTTTGTGGTCACTTGCATTTTAAACTTCTAAAACCCCTACAAAAGGCTTACTTTGCCTTGGTAAGGTTGATCATGTAATCTTCTGGAATCATACTGGTGGATGAAAGACATCTGCTCCAGGAATTCCTTGGGCTGACCAAGGGGGCTCAAGGCTGGTACTGTGAGGATAGACAAGACTGTGGGTCATATCAACACAACAATTCATGATTAATGTAAAACTCACAACACACACACACACTCCCACACACACACACACACACAAACATCATACTTATTCCTGTGGTGAATGTTCTGTTCCTCCTATATCGGCCCTGAGGGACTGAAGTTGATGTTATAGGTCGGTAGTCACTTCTCTGGGTGGTATCTTTGCTGTATGATGCCTTACAGGTCACACTTGGTTCAGGTGGATTTGACCACCATTTGAACTAGCAGGGGTAAAACAAAACTTGTGGTTATCAATTGTTCAATGCTAAATATATTACAAAAGTTATATTTTATTATCAAACTAACAATAATATTGTAACAGACTTTGTTATGTAGATTAACGTATCACATAGCTTTAAACACCCTCTGACGAATATAGTAAAATATTGGCAGTATCATTAATGGAATCATCCACCTGCTCGGCCATTGTTTGCTCTGTCTCCATATGAGCGATGGGTTCATTTAGGAATCTGACATTGGTTGTGATGAACTTTGCATTTCGAGGCTGCGGTATGTTGTGTGTCTTCAGCAATTCAGTCTCTCTTGGGTCTCTGGTGGGATATTTATTATTCTTGTAGATCTCGTCAGGCTCTTTTCGGTCTGGTAATTTTTCATCAAATATCCTGAACGTGTTAGCGCTGGAGCACAGGGAAAAAACATTCATTTACCTTTCAAATTATTCTCTAACTTTTGAATACAGTTAGCTAACTGCTAACCTGCTGCTTTTAGCCTCCTCAGCGACAAAATTTCAAAGTTAAAGAAACTGAGGTACCCACTGGAAGGACTGGTGAACTTTTTTCTTTCGCGGCAAACATATTTCCACGCGCTGGTACATTTCTCTCTTCTGGCAAAATTAGGCATATTCCGTTCTTTTCGTTTTGAACGCCGAAGTCCAGTTCATTATTTTGAGGTTGCTAAGCAACTCATGCAAGCTGCCTGTCGGGTTTTTGTTTCTCCGTAGAATCACTGCGGGACGGTCTTGACTGACCCCAGAAGTCAATGCTCCTTATGTGTGATTTGTTTGCACTGAACATTTGTGCAAATATCACCAGGCGTGAGTGAACTTGTTAGTGCATCAAACACTTTGTTGTTCACGTCATGGAATCAGCTAGTTCTCTGTGAAAATGCTGATGTACTGTTTGAAAAACACAAGTAAATAAACGAACGTAATCTATTTATAATATAATATGTGTGTGTGTGTGTGGTTTCACCATGGAGTTATGGCATTGTTATATTATTAAGATCTACAAGAGATATTTTTGTGTCTGTATGTATGGCAAGGTATGATGACATAGCTTAAATGATGTTCAGAAAAACAAGTGCATGATGCCAATGCACGCAGTATTCATATATGGGGCCATTTATTGGTAGAAACTAAAAAAGACCAAAAAATGTTCAAACAGAATTCCTGCAACACTACTGCATGTAAAAGGCCCTCTCTCTGTGAAAGAAAAGGGACTGTGGAAAATGGGAAACAAACTCTTTCCTGGATTTGTGTAACAGCTTCCTGTCTGTCATGTTTAGATATGGGTCTCATTTTTTTCAAATCTAATGTGATTAAGGGTCATTAGAGTGGTAAGCATGACAACAACATTCTGCTTATATGCAGCACGACAATTTAGGAGGGTGAAATAACACTTATTTAATGTGCTGTTCTTGGTCACTTAATTACAAAAAAAACTATTAATGTCAGCAGATGTACTCCTATTTAAATTCACTAGTTTGTCACATCTAACCTTGTATATAAACTTCATGGGTCTCCATAATAGAGGGAGAGAGAGAGAGAGAGAGAGAGAGAGATTACACTCATGGTGAGTTAACTTTAAGTACACTGGTCTAAACAGCCTTTAACAACGTTGATAGCAGGTGGAGTCAAAAGCCCCTGATCCAATCATTTGGCCACCCCAGAATAAAGCTACAATAAAGCTTCAGTCACATAGTCGAGGTTGGACACTGAATGAATCAAGAGTGGAAAGATACAAACAACATTTGTTCATGTTTAGTGTGATGATACAATGTCCTGTTGGGTCAAATCTCCACTGGCCTGAGAATGGGTCTGATGTCCACTTATGTTAATGTAAAAATGTCATATACACAATGTCATATCTGCAAAATCAAATTTTTACTCCATAGATTTGCCCAAATATCTCCAAATTATGATCAGAACATTGTAGATGCAATCACAACATGGTAACAGACCACAATAAATCACAGACACTACTTGAGAGTAAATTAATGTCTTGGAAATATGTCATTTTTTCATAGCAACATCACACCAGATGACAACCACTTAAATATCAGGTGTATCTGGCAGTGGGTTGAGCAGAGTATGACATAATGTGATTTTGGATGACAAAGAGCACAAACTATGAACACAGCACATTCCAGTGCAGGCCCCTGCTCTGTTGCTTTTTTGTCGCATCCGGGTGGTAGCCCAGAGCTCTGTTTAAACCTACTGTAAGCCTCCGATCTAATCTTTCCACTGTCAGCTAAGAGGATTCTGGCCAGTCTGCCTGTGGGTATGCAGATTTGCTGCAGCAGAGCATGCTGGGAGAAAAAGGGGGCCCAGAGGAGATTGCTTGGTCGGCCACTCTGGCAACAGAATAAACACTGGTGTGTGTGACATCAGCACCGAGGTACTGGAGTTACAATTTCAGTCATTCTGGGAGAAAACGGTAATACTTTAGATACAGGTGGTTAACAGTTACGTTATCTCTGTCACACTAACCACTACACTATCCTTCCTTATTAAAGATAGCTTAGGCACCAGCTACCTTAAGGAAGTTTCATAGGGGCGGGTTATGCTTGCCATGGAAACAGTACCATGAGGAGAGTGATGGGGTACTGTGATTGGTGGATTTTTCCATAAGCTGAGCATCTCATAAAAGAGCTAGAGTAGGGAAGATTCAACAGCAGAATCAGATTGCATAAAATGTAGCTAAGTATATTTTTATTTGCATAACACTGACTAGTATTAAGTACCTCTGGACAATGTTAATCTATGTATGCTGCGACAGAATGTAAAAATACTGCCATGGCTAACTGTTAAAAACTTTATTGGATACCACTGTGATTTTTTTCGTTAAGTGAGACACAGATGGATAAATTAGGTCTACCCTCTGAGTAAAACAGTTAATTTAGTAATAATTACTCTGGACTAATCCTGTTCTGAATAAAACAGGGCTTTGTTTTAACAGTGTTCAAACAATAGAATAGAATTAATAAGCAAATAAGTATGTATTAATAAGCACACAGTCACATCCAATGTTGGCATAAATATTCTTATTTATTATTCCTTTTTAACACTTGGTATTATTCATGAGCTCAAGTACACATGGCTTTAGGCAACTTTTTCTTGTCAAATTAAGGCTTTGTTTGAAAGATGATCCTATGGTACAATCATAGACAGAAAACACCAAAAATATCAAATACGTAGGAATACAGGTTCCTCATTTCAGTTTATATTTCATCGCAGATTTTAGTAGAAATGTGAAAACACTCAGATGTAAACAAAAAACTATGTTGTCAGTGCAGTTCAGTAGAACAATACAATTAATGCATTCATCCGCTGTGCAAATATCAGCACGCATAGTGCTATAGGTTGGAGCCACATAACAGTGACACAACTATTCTTCAACACTTAAAATTTATAAATGTCAAAACTCTTCATTATTTTCAATGTACTAGAAGCACTTTTTATTCTAACATTTGTTTAAAATCCTGCCAGCCCTTGACTCAACCGTAAAACAGTGGTAACTGGGATGACTCCATGCTCATCAATAGCGAGTGCCAAAACCACGGATCTCAAGCTTAGAAATGTCCCTCTCGTTGGAGAACTCAGCGCGGTCGATGCGTGAGCTTGGACTTCCAACTTTACTCAGCCACTGCTTCCTACAGACACAGAGACAGAAGGAAAGTGAGAAAGAAAGGACAGTGAAAACGATCATTAATAATATGATGCTAATTAAATAATAATTTAACGTTAAATAAAGATTCATTTAATTAATCGCTTAAATGCATAAAACACTGAATTTTTAAAACTACGATTGGGGCAGATTAAAATAAGACCATACCAAAATATTTCACACACTTCAAACATGTTAGTCCATTTAAGAAAGCAAACACTTGGATGAACCACTCAGTAGATCATAAGAGTCAAAGCAAATGTGATTACACAGGAAGGTCTGAACCTCTCCCTTCTTCCTCAGGCAGAGGCGCCCTCGACAGGCACAATCACTCCTGCAAGTCTTCCCTAGAGGACCATTAAATGCATTATCCTTTTGGTGTGGGCCGCATCACTCTGCTTTTATTGGATAAACGGGAAGCGGGAAGATGCTCTGCATGGCTGATTTCAAACCTGTCAGCCAGCATGGCTGCCGGGGAAAAAAAAGACTCAGGTTTGAACGACGAGCAAAATAAAAAACCAATACGTAACAATGGACCACAGGCTGTGTTTTCAAACTAATGAAATATTTATTGTTCCGTCACTAGGCCATCAAATGCATCAAGATCTGTCTTTGTTGTTTATTGTTGTACCTTAGCCTGATCTGCAAACAGGTCTGTGTCTGCATGAGGTGACTAATAAAATATCAAAGTGTGAAGTAAATAAGTTACAAATGTGAAAATCCGTTCACTGGCCTGGATGAGGAGGGAGCAGCTATTACATACTACGTAAAGGATTTGAAATCTGAGATTACAAGCCAAGACAAATGGGTTTGTTTTGGGAGTCACTGCTCAGTATTAGGACTAACTCCACCCAGTTGTTGATTTATCGCAATGATCTAAGTTTAGGAAACAGAGCCCAAAAGAAGAAAAAAAAATCAAGAGCAAGAGTAGCGTGAGTTTCTTCTCCTCAGAGACAGGTTATAATTTCATTTGCTCTACCACTATGTAAAAACACAGGCAGGCTACCCATAACATTATAGAGTGCTAGGTATGACCAAACCTTGTAATCCTTTGTGTTTTTGTTGTAGTGTGCTTTAAATACTTCTAAAAATCAAACCTTTCCACTGCTCTCACGCTGTGAATGACTTCATTACTTCCCCTCTACTTCACTCTCTCCGTCTCTCTCTCTCTGCACGTGTGAGACCTCCAGTATCGGCAAAGCTCATTGTGTATTTCAGGAAAGGAGGCCCCCCTCCTCCCTCGATTTGAGGAAGTGAGATAACATTGAACAGCGGCAATAGGAAGGAATTTCATGAGACTGTTCACTTATCCCTAAACCACAAAAACTAACAATCTCACTCTCATTGATACTGGAGTACAACATTGTTTATTTGGTCATAATGTGCCCTTCAGTGGATACTGGCCAGGTACTGCTTAATGCTACAGGAACAATACAGTCGAGGGCACTTAAATGGCGTAGCATAACCTTGGCCCGTTGTTACTACAACAACAATTACTGCAGAAAGAAATGTTCTCAGATGTCTTGGTGGTGCTGCGAACCACACCAGCATGATTCAAAACACTTCCACCCATCGTTCTGGGACAGGCCTAATGGATATGTCATATGGTGTTCAGGGCTGGTCCCGTGGGGATAACTTCTATCACCATCAAACCACGTTAAGGAACACAACTTAACCACCTCTTCTCAGAGCTAAAGAAAGGAACGTCTCAATCAATAGTATAACACACACAGAGGCACCTGAGTTGCCCAGAGAGAAATAACGGACATGAGAAGGAGAGTATAAATTTAGCATGTGATAGTAAATCAAAATGAAAAAGGGAAGACAGAAACAAAAGAAACAAAGGAAGAGAGAGGGGGAGTAAAAGCCAAGGGGCTTCAACCAAAGGATTCCCATTCAGCCATCTCTGATTAAATATTTAATGAGCAAACACATTTTCTGTTCTCTCTCTCTCGTCTCGTGTTCACAAGCTGGAATGAAGAGAAAGACGACGAACTGGAGAAAAAAAAAAGCTTTTCACTGCAGCTGAGGTCTCTGGTGCTGCACTGAAGCGATGATTATGTTTCTACCTTCCTGTATTTACACACACACACACACACACACACACGCTCACACACACACACATATGCAATAACAGGGAGGCACTCCTACCTAAACCTCATTTAAATCCATTTTCTCCTTGAAAATAAATAGATAAGTAGTCTCACAAGAGAAAGGACAGTGGAGCTCAGTTTTACGAAGAAGCCATTTTGTGCAGGGCTACAACTTTGATTTGTATGTCTCAGTGCCCCATGGTTTCAACTATCCATGCAATAAGAAGCATCTGCCAGATTAGCTAACATCTGACAGAGACTGAAGAGCTGACAAAGGAGACTACCATTCTATTAGAAATAAACACGCAAGAAGATAAAAAGAAAGCAGTGTTTGAAACAATGATGGACCCCGTGATGACAGTAAATTATACAAAAGACTACACACATATATTCTCAAACATTCATACTGCAATTACATATACATTCATCCTGTATGTACACTGAAATCTCTCCCTTCTCCTTACAAATACAGACACACACCCTCAGCAATGAAATCAAGCCTGTTGATAGTTGATCTGCCCCAGCTGGAGTCTGGGTGGACGTTCTCTCGTGCTCTCTGTCTTTCTCGCTCTTGTTCTCTCTCCGAGTAAAATGTCTGGTTCACATCTGAGATTCTCTGAGGAGAGTTGATGTCATACCCTCGACCCTGCCAGACCCTTAGCCCCTATGGATTGTCCCGCCCAGGTGGACACAATGACATCATCTCACTTGTCCTTCCACTGAGACAACAGGCGAGACAGCCCACTCAGACTGTCTCTCATATCAGCAATTTAAAATGCCAAAAAAACAGAACAGACAAACAAGGAATTGAAATGACGGTATAATTCTGCCATATAATGGTAGAGAAGTTTGATTGAATTGCTTATATCTATATGCTTATGCTCTGGACACTTTCTTGATCAATGCTTTTTGTCTGTTACAGAAAAAATGACTAGAAATCACAGTTTATAAACGCTGCTAGGACGAGAGTTTTACTTTGCTTCAAAGACCCTTACTACCAACGTGTGGTGAGAGTCTTTAATAATTGCTCCATTCTAGAGTTTTCGATGGTGTTACGAGCAAGTTAGCTGGCACTGCCATCTGCTGGTAGAACTTAATACTGCATGACGAGATCGAATTTTCCACTTGCATGGGATTGAAGGCCGGGACTGAATTTGCACGTCATACAACATTCTCTCAACATTTCGGTCTCTCACAATATTTAGTCTCTTCTAATATCGTAAAATTCAGATTTTCCTTACTAAACAATAAATGACGTCTACTCTGCAGAGGGTTCCCAAAACAGAATTTATTTTCTTGCAGTGGATAAGCATAACTGAGTAAACCATCAGCATAATTGGTCTTCTTTGCTTTCTGAGAGATCATGACTCACATTTGAATGACTTTGTCGTGGGGTCCCTGCACTTGACCAATCACAGTGCCCTGTCTGGTGTTCTTCACCCAACCATTCACACCAAGTTTCTTCCCTTGGTCTTCAGTATACTGAAACGAGATCAAATTCTGTTTCAGATTCAAGCCACTACAAAAATAAACTATGATAAACAATACCAATCAACTAAATACACTTCATTCTTATGCACAAATAAATACAACTACTGGACTCAATGCACATACACACAACCTCTGTGCACAGGATAAGCAATGTAGTGGGCTTACTCGGAGGACGATGTATTTATGGTGTTTTATGATAAAAACGCACAGCTGGTTTTGGCATAAATGCTGCAATTCGTTTCATTTGCTTAGATTAACACTATTTAATTGTTCTCTTACACAACTTAATTTCTTAGCGGTTCAAAATAAAGATGAATGGAAATTGTGTTACACAAAAGCGAACAATAGTTTCTCTCAGCGACTGTGATCTGCAGGACAGGGAAAATTCTCACCATTCTGAAGCAAACACCTAAAACACGGAGAAAAACACGGGTTGCTGTTTGTTCAAAATATTCCAATCAGTGTTTAGCCTGCTTAGTTTATAGAAAACAAAATATGAACTATAGCTCTTTAAAGAAATCTGAGGGGGGAAACCCCACACATATAGAAGGAGATATCTAAACCTTAAAGAAGTACTGAAGTTGTTAAGGCTATTTCAAGAGGCGGGGCATGATCTCTGCAGTTGTATCGGTCAGTTTTGACGCAGCAAGACATGAGATACCCACCTTGAACATTCCCGAATATTTCAAAATCTACAGAGACATATTTCGAATCTGAGGACATTGCAAACAGAATAACTGAAGCCAGCAGAAAGAAAACAAAAACGCAGTAAACGTTTAAGCTACTGTTGAGCATAGATGAAAGCGTATGTTGCTGCCGCTAACATGCAGACAGTGATTACGCAGAATACCGCGAGATTTACTTCTGAGAACAAGATCGTATGTCCATCAATTTAGGGAATCTATATTTAAAACACAACTGCAGAGTGCGCAGTATAGGTTTTATAAACAGTGAAACGGTTCCGTGCCATGTGACTTTTCAGACTATTCACATATGAACAATTAATTAACTGTTGTGATTTATAAAATCTTAAAAGGTTAGTTCTTCCATAAGACAGTACATCTTATATCTCGGTTCACAAATTATGAAACATCTACCCTACCATAAAGGACCCTTAATATATAAAATAATTATTTAAGGAGGCACCAGACGTCCTGCTGTACTAAAAGATGTCACTGAAAGCGAATACGCAAATACAATGCCTTAATAAGACCTACATTTTCTCCCTCAGTGACTAAATACTGTTGCGTGTTTGCAATCAGACTAACGTGCCCAGGGTATCAGTATTAGAGCTTTAAAATAAGGATACGAAAACATGTCGCCAAATTAATGACATTTTGGCTGTCAGCCAACTCTCCTATCTTAGCCCAGATGATGGGTCTGTAGGCTACTAAACATCAACATGACAGTACCACAACAAGCCAGAGATTAAAGTATCTCTGCATGCATACAGATGAAAAACATTACAGCTGCATCCACAAATGGCACATCTGAATTTGGATGAAAAACTGCTTTAGCTTGCACTTTGTTCCATCAGTCATGTAAGATATTTAAATGTAATACATGTACGCTTCTTACTGTATTTATTTTTGAGATTAGATTTACTATACACTTTCCTGACAGAATTCCTTACAAGTGTGATCGATGATCCCTCCCAGTAGGAGAGTGTTGATCATCCATATGACATGTAATGGTAGAACACACAGCTTCTCTCTTTTAGACAACAGCTTAAAAATACAAGGTCAGCATTTAAAGCGGTCTCCTTATATTGATGTGGTAAGTAAAAAAAAAGTCATTCATATATACATACCTAAATCCAATCCTGATTGTAAATATAAATGTCATGAATTGACAGTGTGGCTGGGTGCATGTGCAGAGTAGTGGTTTAAGAAGACAGTCTTGGGTCTGACAGGCATGGGTCAAACAAAGTCGGTCAGAGCACTACAGCCTGAGCAAAAACATTATCCAATACACAGGCAAAGATTCCACAAACAAAAAACAAAAAGGCAAACAGGAATATCGTAGGCAAAACAAGAACTGGACAAATCAGGCAGAGGTAGTAACCCTTGAAATCAGACAGGCTCAGATTTGGTTCAGCTTAGAAACCCAATGGAAATGAAAGACTTCACAAGGGAAAGGATGAGAAAAACAGGAGGTATATATACACTGTGACAATGAGGCTTGATTACACAGAACAGGTGTGAGTAATGATAAGTTAACCGGTCCAATGACAGAATAATATTTAGATAGATAGATAGATAGATAGATAGATAGATAGATAGATAGATAGATAGATAGATAGATAGATGTAAATGGAACACTGCACTGGCTCCCAGTCAAATCTCGTATTGATTATAAAATCCTACTATTAACCCATAGAGCATTAAATGGTCTTGCGCCACAGTACCTGCGCGAACTCCTGGTCTTTTATGATCCACCATGCCTACTTAGATCAAAAGGTGCAGGCTATTTGTTGGTACCTCGAGTTATGATGGCTACAGCAGGGGGCAGAGCCTTCTCTTACAGAGCCCCACAGTTATAGAGCTGCCTCCCAATTAATGTTCGAGACTCAGACACAGTCTCTATGTTTAAGTCAAGGCTGAAAACTTATCTGTTTAGCCAAGCCTTTTGCTAACAGCTCTTTACTAGGCAAAGGAGCAGATCTGGAGGGTTCTCGGGCATAGAATGTTTGGTGAACTGGGATGTTTGGATGCTGTCGTCCCCCCGACTCTAACATGTTCACTCAGGTTTGTTGACGGTGGAGTGGGTGGCCGCCTTGTGTCCCAGAGTGCCATCATGTCCGTATTACCTTCTAGCTCTTCCTTTTAACTATGCTGTACTAGCTAGTCTTGCTGGAGTCTCTGCCTGCACTCGGCACACGATGTATATTTTCCCTTAACCATTATGTGGAAATGAACATCTAACAATGTCTCTCTCTCTCTCTCTCTCTCTCTCTCTCTCTTTCTTTCTCGCTCTCTCTCTGTCGAGCCACACATACTACTCCTGAGACACCAGTGATCCTGACTCCTCCCGCCCTGTGGACCGATCCATCCTGGTGTTATCATCTTTCATCCCCCTGTCAGCCTCCTGTCTGCATCGCCATCCCCTTTGTTCATGCTCCAATTTACTTTCAATTGTAACTACCCACTTGGTCGGCACCTACTGCACACCTGTCTGGCCAAGGAGGGGTCTCCTCTCTCTGTGGTCCTTCTCAAGATTTCTCCCATTTTCCCATTTCCCTTTTGGGTTTTTGGGGAGTTTTTTCTTGCCCGCCATGAGGATTAAGTCAGGGGGTGCCGTCATGTTTTGATTTGACTGTTGTGGCCTGTAAAGCCCTTTGAGACTGTAAACAGTGATATTGAACAAAGATTAGGAGACTCTGGTTCATGTCTGCCTTTTTAGAGGAGAGTTTCTATGGTTACAACTGAGAGCTAGATGGGAATCCCTGCCATTACTCTCCTGTGGGTCTGTTTGTTTACTGCTCTTGGATGTAATGTTGTTGACTGATGTTTTGAGCTTTGGGATTTGTTGGGCAAAACCTCATATGAGTCAGGTCTCTGCAGACCTTAGTAAGTTCACCCTATATAGAAACAAGTGAGAGTTCAATAGACACAGTGCCCTAATCTTAGGATTTCTACATCTTACATCTGTGCAGATGAGCAAAAGATCTAGGAAAACAGTACAAGCTCATTTGATGGTTTGTTGTGAGCCTGTAATGCCAAACTGACAGGAAACTCTAATCCGCCTTCATAGAGAGAGATCAGGCGATATTCACAAGCACAGGATATACACAGACACACATGCACCCCCCAAACCACACACACACACACACACACACACACACACACACACGCACAAAGGACTGATCAAATTTTTGAAGGCTTATAATTAATGGTGAGTGGTTCTCAGTAATTTCTATCTTTGTGGGAGGTCTCCTTGTTAAACATGAATGGTCTGCCTCCCTTTTCTCTGTTTCTCTCTCTGTCTTTCTCTCTCTCTCTCTCTCTTTCTCTCTCTCTCTCTCTGTTTTTAGTTAAGGCTTGATTTAGACAGGGGCTTTGTAAAATCCTCTGATAAAGTGCCCCAGATTTTCCTGATGAACAAATGCTATGGTATGTGTGTATGTGTGTGTGTAAGTGTGTGTGTGCATGGACGGTCAGCATGATCTCTGTTTCTGCACACATTTATGGAAAGTGAGCTTTTATATTTCTTACATTACGTAAGATATAAGGATAAAATTAATTATTGTACAGTTCAACACGTTTGTAAATGTGGTGTGATTTTTGTTGCATGTGTGCTTTGTTGCACTGTAATAATAATGTATTTTGCATTAAATACAGTATAACATGCAAATATACTTTAAAACATTTAACAAAACATCTAATCCAGGAACACTGTTTGTGATTTGCATATCAAACATAAAATGGGAATGTGTGTGCGTTTGTGCGCGTGCGTGTGTGTGTGTGTGTCTGCGTGTGCGTGTGCGTGTGCGTGTGCGTGTGTGTGTGTGTGTGTGTGTCATACATATGTCATACGCACTATGTAATGTGGAGTTACCTGGAGCAGTTTTCACTTCAGAGAAAATCCAAGATATCATAGATGAGCAAGGAGCAAGGCAAAAATAAACACAATACCCTCTGAGATAGAGAGATGCAACACTAGTGACAGAAGGTCACAGCACCTGTAAATTGTAACATTTCAAGCTATTTTCCAGAGTTGAAGTACTGCCTAGAGAAAACGCAGAAAATGTTGAGAAGGAGCTTGGCTTTCTCAGAGGCTTTATCAATTTTTTATCACTATTCTATAAAAGTGAGATTTACATGAGATCATATAGACATAGATATTACAGTGTGAGAGCTTCAGTCAATTCCTCTGTTGGCCACCAGAGGGCTTCAGAGGACGCACCTGTCTGTTGTCATTGGCTCCACCTGTGCCTGGTTAATTTTGTGTATTTAAACCCTTTCTTTAGTTTTTATGCAGCTCAGTCTTGTATTTTACTCCAGTAAGTTGTATTTTCTCTTGAGTGGGTTTTGACACCTCTTGTCAGAATTTTGGATTTTAACTACTGCCTGTGTGTTTTTAACCTTTGCCTGATTTTTGAACATCTTGTGTCAGTGTTTTTTTTCTGTCAAAAATTCAAGTATAGCTTTTTCTGAGCTTTTCCAACAACTTCTGTCTACGTTATGGTCTTAGCAACTGGGTCCACTCCGTTCTGGTCATTCAAAGTGGTCTTTTACAGATTTTATTGCTCTCACCACCACAGCCTGAGTTTTGATTCCCGATCGGGGACTTGATCCCTAACACACAGACACTCATCTGACTGGCCTTTTGGGTTATGGTATCCTTCAGCACGCAAAGCTCCTTCAAAGAATGTCAGTCACTCTTTCATCCAATACAATATTTTATAGGTTATAGTCATCCCTTCTGGGTAATTAATGATTTATTGTTGTAGTTGCATATAATTAGTTGATTTTCTGTGTATAAAGAACACAGCACGGGCACAGTGGATAGATCCTGCATCACTGAACAGTATTTTTACTAAGCATAGGGACCCTCTGCTATTATTACATACTCAAACAATCCTTACTTGGAGGCACTGACTTTTTTTCTTTGTAGCATCTGTACAACATGGTGGAAACCATAATAGTTTGCAGTTGTGTACTGCGAATCTTTTTGTTTTCCTTCGGCTTTTCTACCACCTCTCCAGCAGTGTTTTGTGACGGAGTGGTATGACGGGGGAATGGTGGCAGCATCACTGGAGACTCCTCTGTAGCGAAACACAAAACGGGCAAGCTGACCTTTACCACGCTCTCTGGGGTGTGAGACACAACAGTAAACAGACCTGAGGGAGACAAAGGGATGAAATCAGTGGGAGGGTGGAGAAAACACAGGGAGGAGAATGGGAGAAACTGTCAAAGGGAAAGACAGAAAAAGAGAGCAAGAGAGAAGATGGATGGATAGATAGATAGATAGATAGATAGATAGATAGATAGATAGATAGATAGATAGATAGATAGATAGATAGATAGATAGATAGATAGATAGATAGATAGATAGATAGATAGATAGATAGAACGAACATAATTATGCTAATCTGGAGGTGAGAGCAGTCATAACAGCATACTCATTTTCAAATCAAAAACAGACAGACATACAAAACACAAGTGGTTTAGCTATTTCAACAGCACTTATTCTGATGTTCAGCTCATTAATATCTATAAGTAGTTAAAAAAAAATCCAAATCTGTGTGTTATGTTATGTTTAAATGTAAAATGCAGACACTTCATCTAATTTTTCACTTTAATTTTAATAAAGTAAATTAGGTCATTGGGTTACAGTGCTTCTTTTGTTTACAGTACGACCGCATGCGTGGCAGGTGTTAGTGCATAGCTATAGTTGGGCAGATTGTGCCCCTGTTAGTTGATGAGGACTGCTGTGGCATATTTGGACTAGTGTCAAAAAAAGGAATATGTCCTGGCTGATTTCCCTCATGTACGTAATCACTGAATCACAACAATAAGGGCCCTTCAAAGACAGCCACTGCTGCCTGCCTGTGTAAGACATGGATAGTCTGCTGTGGGTGTTTGCCCTATGGGAATTCTCATATCTCTGCTCCAGAGATAGTGTGTAAACTCTCTGTGACCCTGTGAGTTTCATTCCTTCCTGTTTAAATTTGTTTGGCAGACGAGGTAGGCTTGGCATTAAAGGATTTGACGCTTGGTTTCTTACAACGGTTTTGGGTCTGTGTGTTTGTGTGTGTGTGTGTGTGTGCGTGCGTGTGTGTGTGTGTGTTGACTGCGTTTCTGAAGGAACATGCCTTATTCTGATCTCCTTCATGACTGGATTTTGCAATCATTTGCAAAAGTTGTCACAAAACAAAAACATTCTTTCACTTTTAGTTCAGCTGTATCAGGAGAGGTTGAGTACATAGACGGACTAGAAAAAAACGTTAAAGGAATGAAAATATGAACAGCTTGTGAAAACATTTTGAGATCTACGATGTGTACATGTTCAATAACCCTGTGCAAATCCAGCCAAAACATAAAAACTCTTTCTTAATTGATGTGCATGGATCCATGCATCCTTTCCATACATATTTTTAAAACTGTAGACTTCCACATTAATCAAATACATTTAATTTCAAATACTTTTTAAATCAAATGCATGAAATACAGTAAAATTAGCTTGGGAGGGATGAGGAAAAATAATTAAAAAAAACAATCTTGCGTTGGTTTTTTAAACTGAATTCCAAGATAATTTTTTCCAAATACTACCAAATACCTCAAAGAGCATCATAGCCACCAAGAATTCTTTTGACAACAGGGAGAGCAGTTAGTACCCCTGATTGATGATGTTACTTTTGTTTATTAAATGTTCTGAACACTGTAAGACTACAATTCAATGATATGCTTGTTTATACTTAACTGACACCATCTGGGCGCAATCAGTGTTTACAACACCTTACAGTCACGTATTGACTGTGTATAAATAGTGGGCCTGTTTCACGGCACTTTGGACCTACTCAGTGGAGCAAGTTTAACATGGATCTTTCTTGCTGATAACGACCATGAAACTGCCTCCTTGATGAATGTGACCGGCATTAGTCAGTAGTTATATTGAGATGAACGATGAAAGTAGAACTCATTTCTGTATAAGGCGGAAGAACGCAATATTTTACCGCGAGGCCACGGTAGGAAATTATGAGTGTTGTCTGAGCGATAAAATGCAGTATTATAAAAGTGACGCGTAGAGCATTTGGATTTTTTTTTTTTTTTTTTACTACTGGTGTTTATTTGAAGTCATGTTATTTGAATGTTAATATATATTAATGTTCAACTGATAATCAGATATTTTGGCAGACTTTTAAAACATTTAAACTTTTAAGAAAGGACGTTGAAATAAGTTAAAATGTTATAAGGTGTGCTTAGTGATTAAAACAATTCATAATGCGCATGCTGCGATTGTCAATTAGTTTCAGCATCAGTACCGGAACTACAACATATTTTGGAGGGCCGAGGTCGTAGCCTATTTTAGAAAAGTAATTGACAACGAAATTTTAAATTTCTAAATATATTTGTTTCCGTTCTCTGGTTGTTGTCGCATTAATGATGTTGAACGAGATAAAATAGAGAGGCCGTGACATTAATTTGTATCTGAGTCGAATTTTTATAATATTCTCCATTTTCGTGATTTAAAATGCAATCTTCGGCGTTCGGACAACAATATGTGATTTATTGTATCTTTAGTATAACATCGAATTCTTTTTTTTAACAGAACTGGACATTATGACTAAACAGAGGAATGATGGCATAACAACTATTACAAATTTTGCTGCAATTATCTACAAATAATCATACCTTTATCACGCTGAAGTGAAATTAACTGATAGTATGAATTACTTTAATTACTTTAAAAAAGAAAAAGAAAAAAATAGATGAACGTAGTAAATTCCCACATGATAGCTGAACATTTATTTATTTATTTATTTGTTTGTTTGTTTGTTTGTTTGTGTACTTGTTTATTATTCATTTATTTGTTCATTTGTTTCCTTATTTGATTGATTGAGTGGTCGTTGAGTAATTAGACTATATTGCGTGAGTCACACACTTCGATGAAATTGTTAAAGAAAATTAAAACTAGTCAGCGCATTTTTTCCTTTCGTCCATCCTCTGTTTTTCTCCCAAATGTCCTGAATTATTCTTATTTTTGTTGTTGCTGTTGAATAATAATCATGATAGTTTTGATAGATCTCTTTGGCCACATGTTGAAAGAAGCTAAGCAATAAGAGAATGATTGAATTTTTGTACTTTTCTGGAAATACATAGCTTCTCTCATGTTTTCAGCACTCATTGCTCCAATACGAAAAAAAATTGCACTATATGAAAGAGCCCCACCTGTCTACCCACTAGTCTGCAACCATAAGTGTCATGACTTCTATCAGGGGTTTGTGCAAATCTCAGGGAAAAACAAAAATGGAGGCTCTTGAGGAGAGCAAAATAAAATAAAATAAAATAAAATAAAAATAGTCAGCTCTGTGATGCACTGAGATGTCGTGAAAGGAATTGTGAAAGTACATTCTAATAACAGTCTTGCAGCTGCAAATGAGGCAGAAAATAAACGAAGAATTATTAGGTCTGATTCTGGCACCATTAGAGATAAGTCAACGCTTGTTTGCATACGTTATGACAATTGGGTCCGTTAATCTTAGTAAGAGTTTTCAAATGATAAACAAAAGTAATGACAAAAAACAAAAGATGTCACCGCCATCCTTGGTTAATTAAAGAGAAGAAAATGATAAGAACAGTAACAGTAACAATGGACAAATTCTGTTGCTCTGTTTCTAGGACCAAGCCAACACTAGAGGCGCTCAAGTCACAAGTATTATCACTACGTTTCAGCCTCAAAGAGAAGAAAGCTGTTCTCGGCCACAATATTGTGGTCTTTCTTTCTTAGAAAGCAAACAAATAAATAATTTCACTATATATTCCACTGTACCTACATATGTTTGAGTTTTAAAGGTTTTTTGCCCGTGTCCGTGGAAGTTTCATGTAGACTTCGTGCTGAAATCTGTCAGCGAAAGCATGCTGTTGTGAAGCATTTACCTTACCACTTCTAACTAGTTGCTGTCATTCATTTTGATTGTTGGAGGTGTGTACTTTTCCTGGGACTCACTGTCAAAGACTGAATGTTTCTCGTCCCTCCTTTTGGTCTACGTCTACGCTGACGCAAGGGAGGCTGTCAGGGGCTGTACTATACTTGGGACCGCGCAATGTCTTTTGCTCAGTATTATGAGGTGCAAAAGGATCAACAGCAGTCACAGGAGGAGAGTCTATTGCCATTGCAAAAATTTCCCCAAATTAGGAGCTCCTCCCCTCTGTGATGAGGTAGTTAGGAAGACGAAGTCTGCTTAATTACTAATTTCTCAATTCCAACTCGAGACTGCGTCCTCTGTCCCAGAAGTCCTGTCATGCGTGCAATGTCTAGATCTCAGCGTGTCTGACATCCTCTTTTTAAGTACAGAACGGGGCTTTTTGTTATTGCCCGGTATGGGAGATCAGAGAGAACCGACAATGGTGCAGAAGTCGACTTCATTCACCATCAAGAGTCTCCTGCTCCCATCGAAATTTGACAACCTGGGCTCAGAGGAAGAGAAGAGAAGCGTCCCAGCTGTGGGATCGGACTCCCCAGGAAAATCCCCAGAACCAACAGAAATGGAGCCCGCAACTTTTGAACAGGAGCAGCCCAGAGATGAAGAGGAACCAGCCTCCGAAGCAGACCAACCCCCTAAACCGGGCAAGAATCGGAAATATGACAAACCCCCATTCAGCTACAATGCTCTCATCATGATGGCTATACGACAGAGTCCTGAAAAGCGTCTAACTTTGAACGGTATCTATGAGTTTATCATGAAGAATTTCCCCTATTACCGGGAACACAAACAAGGCTGGCAGAACTCAATACGGCACAACCTGAGTCTCAATAAATGCTTTGTAAAAGTACCACGGCATTATGATGACCCGGGAAAGGGAAATTATTGGATGTTAGATCCTTCCAGTGATGATGTCTTTATTGGTGGAACTACAGGAAAGCTTCGGCGCCGGTCGGCGACCTCCAGGGGGAAACTGGTAATGAAAAGAGGACTCCGCTTTGCTCCACTTGGTCTTGGACTGGGTGAACGGGCAAGTAATCCTTTGTACTGGCAGCTGTCACCCTTCCTACCATTGCATCACCCGCACTACAATGGAACTACACACGGATTCCTAAATCAGGGACACACGTATGGTTCCCTCCTTCCCAGCGTGGAACCACTTACTAACGGGGATGTATCTCGACCAATTCTTGGAGCCTCTGCCGGAAGCATCAATTTGTCAAACGGTTACGGTGTGAGCACGTCTCCCGCTGGGTTACTATCTGGACACAATGGTTATTTTGTACCTGGGGCACAGCAATCTCAGTCTCTGCAAAGTGGATCAGGGTACGGAATTTCTAGCTCGCCACCTACACTCATTTCGGATACGCTAAGAACTAACTTACCGTCCTTTACCCCACCACTTTCGGGTGGATTTTCAGGAATGCTACCGCACCATAAACGAGTTGCGCCGAGTTCATTCCTTAGCTGAGTGTTTCTTCTCACTTTAACACAAGTACGAATACTCAAGTGACACCCTAACTACACGTTCCTAGAATACATTTCCTCCCTTTCCCTCCGCTCGCAACAAAACAAATGCAAGCCCTTTCTGATGTTGTTCATCCGCAGTTTGTATTTCTGTGTGTATTTTTACTTTAAATATGAACTATTTAATGGTAGCTTGATGTCATGCCAAAGGCAATAATCCTATGTGTTTTCATCATTATTTATGACTTTTTGTGAATTATTTATGTTTTCTAGCCTATTTATTGAAAAACAGTTTTTTTTTTTAATTCAGCAGACTCATGAGACATTATGAAATGTGATCATTTGTCTTACATTAATGCATATTATTTGACTCTTTCTGAGACGCTCCTTTGTGATATATCCCATACTGTGAATACGCCTTAATACACTGATTCAGGGTTGAGCAGAGTGTAAAGCGCTTTGGATTCACTCAGGTCTTTGTGCGCCCTGACAATGGTTTAAAAAGTGTAAATAGTATTCAATTGTAAAAAGAAAAAGATATCAAATATATGCAGATTTACCGCTTGTGTATTGTGTGTGTGTTTGTTTCTTTTTTATTTCAATTCCATAAGGAGATATAATATATAAGGAGTCTGAGACGCAAAGCGAAATGGGTGTTGGCTTTTGTCTGTGGATGCCATGAGATCACAAGCTCCTGTATTTTCTTCAGGTTGATTCTCCGTGTATTTTTGCCGAATTATCCAGTATTTATCAGCAATCGTATAACAAGTTATATTTGCACTGCCTTGCTGAGGCAATATGGATAGCGTTTAGACAATCCCACTGTGCAGCCGACCCAAGGGTTCAAGCGAACGGCTTTTAAGCTAATCACGTTGTGTTAAATGTCTGACTCAGTCATCACCAAAGACCGGTAAGTTTGCAGGAGAAAAAAAACTACATTCGCTGTCCCTTCTTCGTCAAGCTCAGCTAATACGTGAATCATAGACAACGTCTGAAAGGGATAGTTACGTAGGCTAGCCTACTCCTCAGATAGAGCAAGTTACAAATCATTCTTACCCACAACTGCACGCCTCTATTGTCTCTTGCCGACGATTGTTCACGAACTGTTATTTTTTGAGGCTGTGGGCATTTTTGTTTGGTTGTTTGTTTAGCCTCCTTGTGATTTATTTATTTTTCAGTTTTGCACTCCTGGCTGTTAGTTCACGAGCGACATTTGGTTAATTTGTTGTTTTATTGTATGTGCATAACTTTAAACGGTTCATAATAGCAAAATAAAGTACCAGAATATTTCTTTATAAACGTCGTGTGCTTATTCTATCCATACTTATCAAAACTGTTTTCAGGTTTAACCTGCTTACAATCCCACGCACAGACTACTGACAGACTTATGCGAATAAAAAAATAAACGTGAACTTTTAAATGTTGCAGTTGGTGATAACTTAAGGATTAATGAACCTTTAGTAAGATTCATAGTTAACATTGCATCTTACAAAAAAAGGTAAAGTGGTTTCATTACCATTTACAAATTTCAAGTTCAAGTCAGGTCGACGCATCACGAATGTGCTAGAGGAGGTAATGTCACTGTAGGACTTCACAGTTCTGGAACAAAGCAGTTTTCAAACAGACAGTCAGTTGCACTTCCTATGAAACAGGTGAGTCCAGACAGGCTCCTATCACGCTCTTTGGTCTCCAGTTGTTTCAAGCAACGTAAGACATATAAATCGCCTGACTTTCAGGAAAATAAAATGTTTTAGATCTTGCCAACCACACATCCTTTTAAACGAGCTACACAAATATCCTACAAAAAGGCTTTCCTGTAATCCACAGAACAGGTTAACTTTCAACTCATTCATGAATTCCAAACATGTACACAGGAGGGCTGTTGCTGTTTCCTAGTGTCTGTGAGATAGAGAAAGGCTACTCTACCACTGGGAAAGAGCCAGGCAAGGCGATGACTGGTGTCAGGTGCTATTCATAAATAATAAATCAAAGGATGCAACTAACTGCGATGAGGAGAGGATATGGTTATACTTTATGGAGCAGCAACAACGCTGACTGTGATGAGTCTGCAATGGAGGGAGGAGATTTGGTAGCTTGTTGGTTTTCACGCACACTAAACTAGCAGCTTTTACACACAAGCCGAAGCTTGAAAATGATCATACAAACTGGGACTTACTGTTGATTTGACATATCACGCGTGCACACACACACACACACACACACACACACACTGTCACCACTACAACTGCTACCGCGACCAACACCACCAACAGAAATGAAAAAGTTCATACAGACATAGGAGACCTTCACTTTGTGTTCAGACAGACAGACAGACAGACAGACAGACAGACAGACAGACAGACAGACAGACAGATAGATAGATAGATAGATAGATAGATAGATAGATAGATAGATAGATAGATAGATAGATAGATAGATAGATAGATAGATAGATAGATGGGTGGGTAGGGGTGTTAGCAAATCAAAATCAAACCACAGCTGGGTTTGCTCATACTCAATGAAACCTACTTTTGCCCTCTTTGTAAAATTACCAACCAACATTTTACCATCAAAGATTCCAGTTCACCTAACCAAAAGCTAGAATCGATTTCCTTCCCTGCAACTAAATAACTACACTCAGTTAAAGCATCTCTGAATGACCCAATTAGGCAATGAATATAAATTTCGAATATAAATCTAGACCTTAACTCACAAGAAGCCGGGATTTACAATGTATCCACTGAACCCTTTGTTTTATCCAATACATTTTATGCCATAATTCCAGTTCACCAAAACTGATGGTCTTTGTTGCTGTCCTTCAATGTTAACCAATATTCATATATTATCAGAGGTTTAGTGGCTCTATGATGGTAAGTCAAAAAAACAGTTGTGACCTGAGCTACCAGCCCAGATAACAGGGCAGGCAATATTAAATTTTTGCTTTCCAGCTGCGCATGACCTGGTATTTACTCAAAAGACCCCTTTAAAGAACACAACCTTTCGAGTTTTGAGTTCATCCCAATAATTCTATCAATGCTCTTTCCTCTCCAGTTGTTGGCTACAACTGTTCACACTAACTAAGACTTTGCAAACTCTCATAAAACTGTGTAATTGTTTTGTGGAAGTCAAAAAGACACAACTTAATCTGCTCCTCTGTTCCTCAGGGCCTTCCGTAGCACCACAAAGACTAAGACTAAGACTACTTCCTCTTTAGGTAAATGACAACAAAACCTGCCTGAAATTCATGAAGAAATGTCACAAATAAGATCAGCTTTGAGATCAATATTTCTTCTTCTTCTTCTTCTTCTTCTACTACTTCTTCTTCCTCTTCCAACGACACCTTAAGAGTGTCACATGTGCAACATCAACAATTTCACGGGACACATAACAAAAAATCTGTATGCAAATCAGTTCTGAAAACATTTGAAGGAACAATTACCACTGCATTCACATGAATACAACTGCATTTCATTTTGCATTTATCTAAGAGCCTTTATACGCGAAATGAATTATGCAATTTACATTTACATTGTATAGAGAGGAGAAAAAATGATGTATATTCATACGTACTTTCCTGAGTCCATTTTAATTACGATTGCCTTTCAAACATTATCAAACAGGTGCTAAATTCTTGGAATGATGCCAAACAACACCGGATGATGTTTATTCAAATTTTACAATACAGTTCAATTTAAACATTTCAGTTTTTGTATTTATAATGACGGATTTCAAATGAATTCCTGTTATTTCAAAAAGCATTAGCATTTACTCCATAATTTTGTATCTCACAACATATTAACTAAAACATTTCAATTAAGAGAATCATTTACAAGTGTCTCTAGAAAACCCAGAAAAATGATTAGTTTAGTACCATTTTACACTAGTTTTCTACTTCTCAGAACTTCTGTATTAATTTTTACCCAGCAATCTGCTATGTGTCATTAAACCATTTTCAAATAATCATTCCAAAATATCAGAGATTGTCAAAACTCTGATGTAAAACCTAACCCAAAAATCAATAAATAAAAATGGTATAAATATTTGAAAACATTGTTCCTCTCTCTTATGTCTTTAAAAACAGTAAGAAATGATTTTTGCTACTGAAAGAAAATTAACACCAATGTGAAATATTTAACATATAAATACACTAAGGTCTGATAATTGTATTAGAGCCTTAAAACTTCATACCACAGAACCACATGAATTTGTTGTTTTATAATTTTGTTCTACTACTTGTGGGCCAACAGAATTTAAACTTCACATTCACAAAAATGAAGCAACATGTCTTTTTCAGCAGATTCCCATTTCCAGCTGACAGCATGAACTGTCTCAAACGCGTGAATCTAATGTTTGTTTCAAAATGCGATCAATTTTCTCCATAACGTAAAAAGTGTTAACAACATTCCTTGTATGTATTAAAAGGTCATGACATCCTCAATTTTGAAATCAGATTTATCATCCACTATAAAGACCTTTTGTAACCTAGATATCGACATAATCTGAGGTTTTCGGAACACGTGACAAGAACTCTAAACTTAAAATGCAAAGGTTTTCTAAAGCTCTTAATGTTTGTAAATTCTTGTACTATCCAAAAGTGGGTCAAATCAAGATCAGAAAAACAAGCCAAGTGCACAAGCATAGCTTACATTATTAGAAGTTCTTTCAAATCAAAACACATGGCATCTAAACAAAGCCCAACACTGGAGCATCTTGGGTGGGGGAGGAAGAGCCACATATTAAGATTTTTTAAAGAGATAGGACTATTAAACCTCCAGAAATTCGCCTTTTCTACAAAGCCACTAAGCCATAACAATGTATGCATACAGGGTCTCTGGCACTGTTTAATAAAGCCCCTTGCCTGCCCAAACCATTGGCGCGCAAAGTTGCTCACAATGATTATGGTTCCGGTCCAATGTATTTTGACAATTTCTGCCTTCCAAAATAGCTCTTTCGTAAAAGTCCAGGTGGTTCTTACCAAGCAATGAATTTCAGAGCCTTTACTGGAGTGGGAGCAAAATTTTTCGCTGCATAAAACCAGCACCTTGAGTGGCTTGAGATCCATTCATGCAATAGTGGTGCTAGTTCTTAAGAGGATCTGTCCAGAGTGGATCCATGCTAAATTAAAGCATCAAATCAACTTCAGACTGGTCTATTACCATCATATCCTCTATGACCCAGCTGCTATGAAACAAACTTGCAAAAAATCAGCACAGAGTTCACAAAAAGGTATTTCCTCACTGCAGAGAGCATTGAAACGGCCAGCTATGAAATAAATATGTGCCCAAGTGAAATTAAAGGCATTTTTTCTCCGTGGAACAGAAGTTGTCCGATCCCAAGTTAAGACTGATTGATCACATTCATTGTGAGCTCATTGGGAACACTCTGTTCTACTACAGACAATAAAGAAAAGAAGAGACGCGGCTATAGAACTGGTTCTAAAGTGCCCCTCACTGGTGTCATCTGAAATTTGTGTGAGAACAAATAGGAACAAAGTGTGACATCCCACATTGTAAGTTAACAGCCCTCCAGTTTGTAAGACAGACCCAAGACAACTCTTAATGAGCAGACAGGAAATTTCCTCTGAACGGACTAAACAACAACTTTAAGTAGAATTGAGCTGTGATTCCTTAACGTCGATTTAAAAATGCACCAAAATGGGTCGGACTAAGGTGATGTATTAAAACCGTCTTCTAAATTAGACTCTGTCCTTTACAAACACCACAGTATACATCTTTCTGATAGTATATTTCTACCTGACCTGAGCATTGTAAAATAAATTGATATGTTCTAAAAAAAAAAAAAAAACTTTACTTGAAAAAAATTGTTGATACAAAAATTAAGACCATCTGAGTAATCAGCTAACTAAAAACAAGTTTTAAAGAGCTTGTTATTAAATTTGAATAACTTTTCATTTATTAAAAATCCCTTCTGGAGCTACTTTGAACATTTGTAATACCTACATGTCTTATATACACATAAACTACTTTTGTGTTTCAGATATCTATTTCTGTAAAATTTCATGATTTTCCGACAACATTGGTAGTTGACTTGACCTAACATAATTTATATTTAATCCAATGAACTCTGAAGCACTTAAACATACATTGTTGAAAACTCGATTTGACTGTAACATAGAAAGTTCACAGATGCCTAAGATCACAGCAGTATCACTGAAAAAAGTTTGATGAAGCGATACAGTAATTCGTTAAATTCGACAGATCGTTATTTGAATGGGTATACAAGACATAGAGTGAGCTATTACCTGCATAACCACTATCTGGAATAAAACTCTCTTGTTTTTTCCACTTTGTATAATATCTGCTCTGCATACGTTTTTATCACTGTATATCATTTTTAAAAAAATTATAACACATTCACTATCATGCCAGCATTACAGTATAATGCTGAATCCATGTTATTATCTAATTTATGTCCTTAAAAGAATATATTGTTCTCTCTTTCTAGACTGACACTTCTATAAAATTACAACTATACATTTTAAATTGTCATTAAAATAAGGTAATTTTAATTCTTATGTACATAGTATTCATTATTTTTCTCCTTGTGGTTGCTAATCTAACATAAACAGACAAACATAAACAAACTCATTTGATTACATAACAAGGGGATTAAACCAATACAATATTAGCATGATAATAAATTACACAAATATGCATTGTAAAACTGATTATTGATATTAGTTCATCTAAATTATTAACAAATTATAAACACGGTTGTCTACATGCAGTCAAATGTAATATGGTGTCTGATTGACATGCTGTCAGTCATACAGCATGTAATTGTGACAAATGTAACAATATACGTGGACCCAAAATTTACTGCATGATAGACAGATAAATAAATAGGTAAATAAATACATAAACAAACATACAAAAAACAAACAAAAGAAAATAAATAAATAAAAATTGCAACTAAACTTGCCAAAGACAACAGATACATCAACTAGTCCTGAACCACTGTACCACTACTGTACACTGAGAACTTTTGGAGAACAGGCCATTCCAGCGCTGTCCTCAATAAGACTTTTTTCATGTATCAAATCAAACTGCTGTAATTTGAATGCTGATTAATTAGTTTTAATTTAGAGGTAATCCATTTATGCAAAGGTGTTGTGTATATGCACAGTTCTGCCAAGTATTTCCGCAGGCGAGGGAGTGGCATAACGGGGTAGGTAAGACAGCGTAGGTAGAGCAATTCGGCAAGCAATAGAGAGGCAGAGTGGCGAGTTCGGCTAACGACAGAAGAGCGGAGAAATTCAGCGCTGCGTGTGACACAAAGAAGCAGCGAGAAGTTACATATTTTCAACTAGCAGAGACGCAAACGGTCGCATAACAACTGTCAAGTCCTACACGACGGTCAGGACAAATATCCCTGTTTATATCGGTTATATCAATGTTAAGGGGCATCCCTATAATAATTCTCTAGAGATTATTACTACACGGAGATAAAAAGAGACCAAAATTCCGTGTCAGCTGTTGTGCTATTCAGCAAAAACTCAAAAAAAAAATCTTGTCAGCTAGCGTGGACACTCAGAAATAAAGACTAGCACGATACTCCAACAAAAATCAAAGATCGCAAACTTACCCGTTTTCACATGGTTATATGTGTTCATCACTGGTAAAACGTCAGAGCAATCGGAGCACAGCTGGTTGCAGATAGCAAGGGAGAATTTTGGGTTCAAGTCTGTAAGATAACGAATGTAACGCCCGCACAAGGCTCGTTTAGCCCTCAGGGATCATCGTGAAAAAATCGGGGGTGAGATAAAGGAAACCCGGAATTCACAATGCAGAGCAAATATGACTGAAATAGTGTCCTTTAATAATACCAGAAACAATGGCGCTCAGTAGTAGGCCTATTCAAGTAAATGCTAGTGAAACGTCACTTAACATTACCGGCACTTAATATGGATGACACTGTCAAATGGGCCGGTTTTATTTTTTATACTAAATTAAATGTCAGAGCTAAGGTTGTAGTACTGTGTATTACGAATAAGTGAAATTTGGAGTAAAATCCATTGAGGAGAAGTAGGCCCATGCCAGACGGTTTGTGCGGCACCCCGCCCCCCGCTGTCCTCCACACACACACACACACACACACACACACACACACACACACACACACACACACTAACCTCTGAAAAAAAACTGACAAAAAAAACCTCTTAACAAAATGTCTCACTTGGATTGATATATTCTGAAGACATTTCATCTGTATAGCTATGCATTACTACACCTCAGTTGTATTCAAACAGCACATACTATGTACAGCTGGAGTTAACAAATAATTACAAAAGTCTTAGTGACACTGGAATATTATATAGGACAATCACTTTTGGCCATAGTTAAAGACTAAAATGATACGACATACAGTCATAATAAATCAAATAACTGTACAGTACATTAATTGAATCAAGTGCTTTACTAGATGAACTTGAATATGTTCCAAGCTGTTACAAGAAAGTGTTCCAACTAGTATTTGGAAACTTGATAATGGACACAAAATTGCAATATCTCCTCATTTTTGATAATCTAGCACTGGTTCCATGGTGTACCACCATGATGTAAAGCACACTGGAATCCATCAGAAAACATTAACTTAAACTTACATTTTCAGATTTTAATTAAAACATTTTGTGTTTCATCCATGTTTGGCACTGAAAAAGAAGGGTAAAAGATGGGCTTTTTATGCGGAACTTGGACTAACAAAGCTTGGCTGAACCTCCTGCCGTGCTTGACGACTTGTGAAGTAATCAGCGTAACGATGGGGGCATTGCACTCTCTGCTTGTCTTCCAAATGGTAGGTGAAGGGGTAGGGTGGGGGGGGGGGGGGGTCGATACTAAAGTCGGGGAGAAGGTTTGACTGTATGAGGGTGAGGAGGTTATACAAACAGTTCTAATCCAGTGACGATGGACACACCGGGAGTGCTTCTTCGGGATTTAAAACACTTGGAGAGTGGCAAACTAACACATCATCTGCACTTAAGGAAAAGAACTCATGTGTGACAAATCAGCCTGATCAAAGAATAACAGCTTATCCAAGACTGCAAGACCTGCATTACGGCTGCCGAGCTGCAGGTCATAGAGTGACCCTGATCATGGTCGTGTCGGACAGCATGAGCATATATGAACAAAATTGCAACTAAACTATTACTATTATTGTTATTATTTTGATATTTGTTAGAGAAAACACACGCTCTATACTTGCCCGCTTTATTAGTAAAGCTACAACTTTCCGATGTTATAGCTGTGGCTGATGTATATACCATCCCCATTATGACTGAGTTCTTTCAAAAGTCCTGAATCCCACTTGTTCATTGAAGTTGTCCCGGAACTATTCCAGGTGAACCGCCATTCATTCAGACAGCCTCCCTCTGAGGGAGAGCCAGCATTAGTCTATATGACATATGTTTTAATTTTACTAATGGCATAGCAAAGCAGAACATGACACCATGACCATTCAGCAGTATAATAGGGGCCTTGTCCTCAAGGAAGTCATGCATTTAACACCATCAAGTTACCAAGTATAAACATGTTAGGATATGTAGTATAGCATACTGAACCACTTTCTCGGCAGAACACACACTGAACATGACTCCGTGATTTCATGATTCCATGATTCCAAGTGACAAAGGTTGTTGTGTGTTTAAAATATTTAGTAGCTTTTATTCTGCTGTTATGGCTCCGCTGACTTTTCCCATCAATAATCTAGTATTTGCTTTTGCTGTGTAAAAGAACTGGCAAAGGCCAGTGGATCTGGACGTTCATTTTCCCATGCTAAGAATGTTCTGAGCACACTGCTGAGTTGCAGAGTTGTAAAACCAGCCATGGAGCAGCATATACAAGCAACATATTGATTCTTTGACCTTTGTCTTATTCTGTGTGTGGTGTAATTCGAAAATGGATCCATCTGTTCCTCCACCGCTCTGCCCAACTAATCATTATTCGTCCATCTATTTCTCCGTTCTCTCAAATAATCAATTAATCTACATCAAAAACTCTATACAACATAAGTGACACTGTACATAGTAAATGGAGCCACTTGTGTCAACTTTGTAGTTGCTATATCTTTCTATAAATTTGTTTTGACAAGTGTCAAATTGTCTCTGAGAAAGTCAGATCCCAAGTGAGGCTGACAAAAGGCAAAGTGACCTCTTTTTCCTTTTCAGTGGGGCTTTGTCTAAAGATTTCCAAAAAAAAAAACCACACACACACACACACACACACACAAATAAACTTATGACCTTCTGACTGAGCTTGGTTCTCTGAGTCACATAAAAGGGACATGCAGGAGATTTCGGAGAATACTGTACTTGTGCCTATTACATTCTGCTTTGCTGTTCTAGCATGGCTGAGATGCAGCTGTGATATTGCGCTTCAGGCCTCCTCTGCTGACAAGAAGGGGAATCAAATTAAAAAAAGTAGAGTTAAGAGCAGAAAAGCCCCTTAAGATTCAAGCAACAAATTAGTGGTGCACATCTTTGTGACAGAATCAAAAATAGAATGGTAGTATATTTGTTTTCCATGTGTTTTGTATGTAACTTTCGTGGAAAAACTTCCATCAAAGTGCAAATGGTTGTATTAAACCAAACAGTATATCTGGTGTCTTTAGATGCAACAGATGATACTTTGATGGGGATTCTTTAAACATATTTAAAGACTTTAAGAAGTTTAGCTCCCTCCTCACAATATGTTTCAATGGAAATAATTAAAATATCCAAACCTTTCTGTGTCTCCACTGCTTTCAGGATCGTATCAGTTACTACTGTTTGAGTTTGGTCTGATTTCCAACATGTTAATACAGATCAGAAACAATTTTTAAATTGCATGGATAAAATATTTACAGAACTTTCTAAATGACTAAATTTACAAAGGTTTCTTGGACAAAAAGACATGCGAATGTACAACTCATATGAAATCCCACATCTCCCCATGAACAGGGCAAGAGCTGCTTTTATTTGTGTTGTTATTTACTGATTTCCTAAAGCCAAATCAATGAAGTCTGTCACAAGAACTCCCTGGTGACAACTCGTCTGTGGCAAAGACACATGAACACAGCTGTCAGAGAGGAGCCAATGGGAGTCGGCATATTTAATCAAAACAGCACAGATGGATATTCGGTCAATCTTGTTATTTGTTTGTTTACTGCAGTATGTATTCTTTCCCCTCTAATTTTCATCTTATTTTCTTTGTTTCTGGGTCACATATAACCATTAATATTTAACAAAATCTATAGATCGACTGTCACTCAAACCATGACTGAAAGCTTGCATATTTCCTTAAAAGCCATGGCTGTAAACATGGGCTTCTAAAAGAAATATTATTTTCTGAACGTATCTCTCTGTTTTAAGCCACCTATCAGTTATGTTAGAACCAGACAGTAGAATCCACAGAATCACAGTCAGTGTTTTTCCACAATTGATCTCCCTCTAGAGGTAATGGCATGTTACTACATGTTTTGAAGTGCCATAAGAGAATTTACATCCCCTTAAAAATCACATCTAGTTTATTATTATAAACCATATTGTTGTAAATTTAATATGTTTAATATTTTAAGTAAGTAAGTATTTCCCATTTTAAGTAAGCTCTGGATTAATTTCTACTTGAAGATGTGAAACCTAATTTTGTCTTTTATGTCAGCTCTTCTGAATGATTGTACGTACGGCATAAGATTTTCAAAGGTTTGGTGCAACTAGCTGCTATCAGACACTAGTGGCTCATCAAGGATTAGTCAGCGTTGTGATGGATAAAAGATACACTTATAATTATCTTATTTATGATACTGGTATCCTGGTACACTTCACATTAATAGCACTGGGGTGGAAGTCTATGATGTTTTCACAAATCCTCATCAAGGATTATTTAAAGTATGTTTAGATGTTGTATTCAACACTAAAGAAAACAGTTTCATTTAGAAAAAGAAAAAAAAATATTCAAAACTTGAATATGGCACTTTATCCCCCTTGACCTGAGTTAATTCTTGGTAACTAAACCTTTTTGCAGCAGTTTCAGCTGTGAATCTACTATGATGGGTCTCGAGCCTGTGCATTTCCTTAGGGAGCATTGATGGACAGTGATCTTAAAGTTGCACTGCAGTTTTTTGCATACATAATGCATGACACCAGACTGCGGGACTTTGTTGCCACTTGCCTCAGTTGCCACCAGGGGTGGACAGTAACGAAGTACATTTACTTGAGTACTGTACTTAAGTACATTTTTCGAGAATCTGTACTTTACTTGAGTGGTTTTTTTGTTTGTTTGTTTGTTTGTTTTTGGAAATGTATGACTTTTACTCCACTACATTTGAAAGACAAATACTGTACTTTTCACTCCACTACATTTCTATGAAGGTTCTCGTTACTCATTACTGTGAAGCTTAGCTTTGAAGTCAGCGGATGAATTTTCTTTTCTAAAATGGGATAGGCCAAATTGTGTTCGTCACAGGAGAAAAACGATTCACAGTAAACTGCTCCGGTACTGTCAGTCTAGTGCGTGCTGCATATTTGAACAATTGAACTTGGCGGTTTTACTGATAGCTGCTATGGCAGATAAAGATGAAAAAGATAAAGGTTTCTCACCAGAGCACCCGTGGCCATATCTTAAGTCCATGTTTGAGATTTTTGAAATCCACTGGTTTTCATGCTGTTTCCCGTACGCTAACTTTTTTTGTAGGTGGCTGTAATGCAGTGTTCACTGCTCTCTTACTCTCGTCATATTAGCCGCAGTAGATATGAGATGCGACTTGAAAATCGCGATTAATATGTTTGTGAATGTGTGACGAATCTGGTGACAGAAGCAGACCACAACTGCTACTGTTAACACATCGTGTGAACATGTACGGAGACCATTTAAATGTTATGTCCCAATTGGGACGTAACACCGGGTCCTGTGTGAATCCCCTGCTGACGCATACTAATAGCCAGCGAAAATGCTGAGTTAACGGTACTGACAAAAGTCTTTTCAGAAATATATGTTTTAATCTTGTCAGATAAACACAGTAATATTAGTAAGGTCACGCGAAGGCGGTGGATTCACGTAGGACCCGGTCCCAATAAGACGCGGGGGGGGGGGGGGGGGGGGGGGGGGTCATCCAGCTGTTTCACATTTCAGGCAATGCTATTTAGTTGAAGTAAAATTAACCTAGCCTACAACATTATGACGTATTTTTCCTTTTAAGGCCAATCTGAGTTAACCTAGGGCCTATTTAACTGAAGCTATACACTGTCTTTTATAGAGGAAGCATTCGATTCAACTGTGTTTCTACAGGCTTTGTTGCATATTCCACAAGCTTTTTGTTCTACAGGTTCTACAAGCAAGTCAGTGCATTCAATAGGTTTGTTTCAGAGTCATTAGGCTCTGTAAATGCATTGTGGCAACAATACAACGTGTTGACATTAAAAAGAAAGTGTACTTTTGAATACTTAAGTCTTTTTAAAAGCAAGTACTCCAGTACTTTAACTCAAGTAAAAATTTAACTGAACAACTTTACTTGTATTGGAGTAATATTTGACCAGGAGTATCTATACTTTGACTCAAATAATGGGGTTGTGTACTTTGTCCACCTCTGGTTGCCACATAGTCACTTATGTAAATACACACACTACAAGTAGGGTTGAGTGATTTCATCATCCTTATTACAGGTCAAGATCTTAAAAATAATATAACCATCCCCTGACATGCCTTCTGACATTCTGACCAATGTTTAACACACCACCTAGCTGAGAGAACATACTACAAGTCCTTTGCCCTGAAATCATATAAATCACTTCAGTGTTAGACAGGTAGAGGAAATATGTTCAAGTTCAAGTTCAAGTTCAAATTTATTTGTAGAGTGCTTTTTACAATCAGGAATTGTCTCAAAGCAGCTTTACAGGGATCGGTGCCTAAACCCCTAGCGAGCAAGCCCGAGGCAACAATGACAAGAAAAAACTCCCTAATGAACTGAATACAAGGAGGAAAACTTGGGAGGAACCAAGATTCAACAGGGGGAGCCCATCCTCCTCTAGCCAAGTGGAAAGTCATTGATTAAAAATACCTTAATGTAAGACTACTACACATGAAGGGGCGGACCAGATGTGATTAAAAGTTTCATTTTTTCTAAAATAGGATGGACTTTAATCTACGTAGCTTTAATCTACTTTAAGCTACGTAACATCATAGACTTCCACCCCAGTGCTGTTAATGTGAAGTGTACCAGCATACCAGTATCATAAATAAGATAATTATGAGTGCATCTTTTTGTCCATCACAACATTGACTAATCCTTGATGAGCCACTAGTGTCTGATAACAGCAGTTAGTTACAGTTGAACCTTCAAAAGTCTTGTGAAATAAAATAAATCAGAAAGACTGGTAAAAAGACTTAATTAGGTTTCACATCTTCAAGTAGAAATTAATCCAGTGCTCACTTAAAATGGGAAATTTCAGTAGTAATGCCACAAATGGAAGGTTCAGGTTTACATAACTGAATGACATCTTTAATATAATTAATACCTTGAAATCTTACTGATGAGCGCTAGTTTGGATAGAAGCCTGGTGTTACAGAATATATTAAGTTGATATAGTTGAATTTAAATTATGCGTACTGGTATTGTTAGTACCTAAATTTGTGAGCATCCAAAGCAATTTATAAAAACCAAATACAAATGTGTAACTGACATAGGCCTACTATTCAAGGATCCTGATCCCAGATGGGTTCCAAGAGTAATGATGACCTAAACCCATGATGTCTTTCAAAGACAGGATATCATAACAACATGAATCATGCCACCAATACGACAAAGAAAAGTCCATTCACATTAAAGCGCATAAACGTAGACATATGGTTACATCTGACAAGCCCTCTATTATTACATTGCCCCACATCCATGCACGGTGCCTGCTATTGATTGGGCCAGTGTTTGCTTTGTCTATGATGTAATGTGTAGACATCCCCTTCCATGTGATGTGCTCAAACTGTTGTGACTGGTGTGCAGCCCTTGGGATGACTGTTGCCGTGGAATCCCATGCTTTGTTGCTGTTTCCCTCAAAGCTGTTGTTCAAACATGACTGCTTTATCAGTAATTGCTTGTGTTTGTTTGCTGTGTTAGGCGTCTGGGGCAGTTCAAAAGGTTTAGTATGTGTGAACACAGGCGCAGCTCTATCCACCAAAGGGATGAAACACAACACTCGGTGATGTACTGGCTGGTGCAATTAGACTTCTAAAGCAAATGTTGTATTACTGATGCCTTCTGATTATTCTGGTCTCATTTGTAAAACAGTAAAGATAATCAATGAGCCACAGAAAATACTGAGAGTCATCAGAGTGGGCGTGTTCCTAAATAGCTTCCGCTTGATTTCCAAGAAGGATTATTAGACCAGAGAAAAGAAGATGGGATTATTTTTCACACAGTACCATTATGTTATTCAAAAAACTTTTATCTCATCTGGCATATGAAAAAAAAACATGTTTTATCAAATATGTCAAACAACATTCAGCAATCATTGTAAGTTTATTTACAGTCACCTGTATGGGCATCTTTAGTATAATGTAAATGTATGTTTACATATATGTGCACGTATTTTTTCTATATAATTTCTGTTTAAAATCAGCTTGACTCTGTCCCGCTGTGATTCTTCACTGTACTGATCCTATACTGCGTACATTGGCATACTGTATCCAGTGCTTTGTATCTATGCAGTTGCTAGCTTAATTCTTTGTTTAAATGTAAACACATAGCCGTTACGAGCACATTGTGTGCGCAAGGACTCCAGCCGTTTGGTTAAAACATTTGTGTGTGCGATCAGAAGCGTGAAGTCACTACGCTGACATTTAATCGAATGTGTTTGACCCTGCCTAGTAAACGGTTGAGTGCGTCCAAATGAGTTATGTGAGCCATGAGTCTGGGAACATCCTGACCCACAGTACATCTGCATTTCTGCTCTCTTTAATCCTGCTTACAGACGTCTAGGGGGATCGGAGACGCTGTTTCTATCTAAAATGAGAATGCATTGTGCCCACCACAATCTGAACTCTTTCAGACACTTGATAAGGATCACATAATCCTAATTCATGCAGTCAAACAGACAGTAAATAACACTGATAGAACACAAACATGAGAAGAGGCATATTTGTGAATGGATTAAAACCATCTTAGGTTGAGATTGAGAAGGACATACTGCACTGCTAAAAAATGTCAGCCTTATTATTAAGAGGTTTATGTTTTTTTTTTTTGTTGTTGTTGTTGTTGTTTTCTTTTACTGGACATTTTAAGTGCGTGTGTCAAAAGACACCTTTTGACGGAAGTACATATACTTCAAATAATCAGGTATGCAGATAACCACGATACACAAACACTCGTGTGTGTGTGTGTGTGTGTGTGTATATATATATATATATATATATATATATATATATATATATATATATATATATATATATACACACACACATATATGTACAGCCAAAAAAATGTGAATCCTCCCTCGGCAGTTCTCACATTAACATCGGCAAACAAAGAAGCAAAAACTCCTAACATGATTCTGATTTAGCTTTTGTTCTCAGAGCACAAGTCCCTGACCCAATAAATAAATTGTTTGTTTGGAGTCTGTGCTATTTTAAAAGTGCAACAAGAGCTCAACCTGGCCTCTCCTGGCACCTAAAAAACAGCTTATCATAAGTGAGAGGGAAAGCCCTGCTAAGCTACTTCCTGAAAGGAGCTCTGACAGCGAAGGTCCCAGACATTAATGACACTTGGCAACCCCAAGGCTGTTGAAATGGGCAGGGAAGGTGACGCAAAGTCTTTGACTTCGCTGAGTGTGCAGTGAAAAGAGGACACACCTCCATGACAGGTTGCAGATTCTCCAGATCTGACCCCTTTGTACACAAACTATTAGGCCCCACATGGGGTAAAGTAGTGCTGGGGTCAAGATGCCTATTCAGGTTGTCAGTGCTTCAGTAGATGCACAGCAAGAGATGGCTCCCTCCTGCAATGAGGAGCTATGTTCATGAGCGATATTGAAGCAAGTCAGTGGGTCTCCACACAGTCCGTGCATGCTAGCACGGACACCGATTTAGTTACTGTATATTGCTGGTATATGTACGCAAGACAGGTAGTATTTTTGATCTCTGTGAAGATCAATTTGTAACAGCATGGATGTGAGTGTGCACATGCATGTATCATTTCTGTTTGGGCATTGCAATCATTGTGCCATTGTGTAGAGATCACTTCAGGTGAGATTACACAAAGAGCATTCTAGTACATTCTAGATGTGTGGATTAGTAGGGGAAATCAAATCTTATCCATTACGAGCATCTCATTCACAAAGTCGTCGTGGGAGAGCCAGCAGAGACAGTAAACAAACAAACAACCAAAAAAAGGAAAGAACAAAAAAATGGCACTGAGCCATCATTACAAAAGTGGAGAGCTGAACAATTACTTTATCTACTCCTGCAATCTCAGATTTGATCTATCACAAATTATGATGTCATCTGGTTACAAATCCCCTTTTCCAAAATAGAGAGACTGAGTAACTGGGTTAATATTTTAGCCACAGCTTAACACTGTGGATATGAGGTCTTATCCACGCAAATGTCTGCCTTTCTAGAGACTGACCTTGGGTGCTCTGCAAAATCAACATGTCAAAACATCTCAGGATCATCACAAACAGAATCCTTTTTTGAGCAGTGACACAGTCTCAGAGTGACAGGGGGAAAACTCATCAGAGCCAAGAGATGTTTGATTGAGAGAAGACTTTCGTCTGAGTTTTAATTTTTTTTTTTTTTTCTTTTTAAACCGGCCAAATTGAGGCTAACTAATCTGTGGCGTTTGTCACAGTCTGTGCTTCTCTGCAATGTCGGTACACAGTGTACAATTGTATTTATAGCCTGCCAACTGGGCTAATCCTCGTTATGTAATATTTACGGCTTCCAGACAGCTACCCCCAGACGAATCGAGTACTCCATCCGCCACCCTCACCATTCTGCAGTCGCTCACTTATGCCTGCAGGGTAATTTTACTCACAAGCTCCAGCCGAGCACAAAGCATCCGCAAACACTCCCAGCCACAACACGCTGTTAAACCACATTACCTTATGTACGCAAACACAAGAGGGCACATCCTCAGTACTGTGAGGAACATCGGTTATTTTAATCCAAAATTTCTTTTGTTCACAGAAAAAAATTAAGTACTCTTAGTAACGTATGTCTTTGTGCAAAAGACCGCTAGACATCGCTGAACAGTCATAATGGCTGATTTACAAAACAAAAGGTACAAAAAAAAAACCTCATACAGGACTTCCAAATGAATAAGGTAATTCCAGCATGTCGAGTGAAAAAAAAAAAGATCTTACATAAAAGCCATCATGGAATGGATTTTGACACTAGCCATTTCCACTTGATTGCAATAAAAGCTTAAAGTGTAGAGGCAGTCTGAGTGAAGCAAAAGTAGTGACACCATCACAATTCATTATTTAGTTGCTTAGCCTATGCCCTCACTCAGACTGAATCCCACTTCTCACTCTCAAACACACTCGCCATCTATACAGTTCAAACATTTCCTCAGGGAAGACAAATCAAGCAGTCTTTTTTCAGAGGTGCAAGCACTGAGCTGAACCATATATATATATATATATATATATATATCTCCAAAATGTATGTTCCTCAGACTCCACATACCTCAAAATAACCATAACAAGAACTCACAATTTAACTTAATCCGCTTGAAATGAGCTTGAAGTTGAATGCTAACTCAACCAGAGGGGCAGAGCCAATGTTCCTCAAATAAATCCTTTAGTTTTGTTCTGGCAAACTGGTTCTGTATAGAACCTCGGAGCTCATTAGTTTTTAAAGTTGCTAAGGGATCACACTGTCTCCATGTCAGAAAACAGAGAGACCAGGGAGGGAGAGTTATACAAATGTGCTCCATTTTAAACAAAAGCCACAAATTCATTTTCACTGTGGGCACTTAGTGCCCAGAGAAAGTTCAGGTTCACATAAAAACTCCTTTAAGAATGCATGATTCATTGGGTTTCTTTATGCAGTTTTCCCACCAACCAATCACACATCAGTTCTCAAAGACAGCGAGCATGTAGACGCTTGCTGTGATGGGAGTGTCAGTCAAGCAAGATGAGAAGAAATGATGACCCAACTCATACAAAGAGTCTGTGGGCTATTATTTCTGTAATAAGGATTACTGATGGGATATCAGGTTCAGACTGAAGCAATAGACCCTGCCATTCCCCACCCACAGATTTCATGCTCGACTTCACTGAGTCTGTGAATGGACAAGTGGAGGCACCGGCCTCTAGACGTGCTAGACTCTGCTTTCATAATGGTGCTTTTAAAATACCTCTTTTGGCTTTTATTCCTTTGTCACTCAGATGTACACACCTGTTCTGATGAGTCATTTTGGTCTTGTCAGAGACTGGAGTTTATTTTTTTTAGCACCTACAAATGTATGTTCTTGGGGATCAGGGCTTTTTGTGCACTCTGTCTGGAACGTCATGGATGGAATTGTTGTTGTTTCAACTCAAGGAACTGTTCTATTAGAGCACGGCTCACTGCGCTCACTGTCAAAGCTCGCCTTCCGTCGCCTTCACTGAAATTCAAGATATTGCTGGTGGCAGGTTTTCCTCTTCCATTCAGAGGGTACATGAGTCTTTCTTTTCCGCAATGTCAAAGAGCTCTTTTAACAAATGGCCAAAAAAGAAAAAAAACTGACTTAGGTTAAAGACTAGCTCCTCTTTGGTTCTGGTAATGATGAGGCAAGAGGGCTCAAAGACAAAACCTGCCTGTTTACATATACCAAAAAGTGACAAAGGAACGAGAGCTAAAATGTTTTTGTTTTGCTCTGTTTGTTTGTTTTTTTTTAATGCATGTGGACTTTTAATAGGACTCATGGGGAGGTTCTTACAATCAAGACAGTCTTAATGGCCTTCAGGGTGCTGGTTGCTCTGTGTACAAACAGGGAAATGTGGTGTCGATTAAATAGCTTGTGACAGGACACCAACAAGGTCCCCCAACAGGCAGTGAGATTGCTTGTCCATGAAGAAAAGTATAGGATGCAGAACTTGTGTATTATCACACACACACACACACACACACATACACACACAAACACACACACGCATACACACACGCGCTCACACACACACACACACACACACACACACACACACACACACACACACACGCAAACACACTTATGCAAAAACTCACACGCACATATGCACACACCCCAAAAGAGCAAAGAAGTGCTTGACTACATGATAAATATTTCTTGGCCACATACAAACTGAATGTATACTGTTAATGTGTCTCTGTGGGCAGGGATCACTAATGGAGGGCTTAGGGCTTCCCTTGACTGTTGTGCCAAGACCATAGAAATCTTCAGATATCCTGTCAGCATACACAAGCCACTAAAAATCAAAATAAAACCTTGGGCAAAACCACCAACTCTCTCTGAAAAAAAAAGAGGTCACATCTCAAAATCAAGCAGTGATCAAATTTGGCAGTGTTCCTGGGTAACTTAAGTGAGATTTTTTTTCCCATTCCACTGTGCTAGTGCCTGGTGTTTTTTTTTTTTTCTATGTTTACTCAACCCCACTTTTATCTACCTCAGCCTATGGCCCTCCTGTTTGGCTTTCTCTGCCTGGCCTCTTGTCTCTAACAGCCTTTGTGCTTTAACTGCCATTCAAGCATCAAAGCACATTAAAAGTCATACAAAAACAAACAGGCTGGCTTTCTGCTGCCGCGGCTACCCCCCCCCCCCCCCCCCCAGTCTTTTTTTCCCCCCTCCTTGGAGCACCGTACGTCCTGTTCTATGAGTCAGTCTAGCTCTGAAGCCGCTGGGAATAAAAGCATCTACATGGATAAGACAGGGCTAGGAGAGATGGCCCAGTTGCTCTGACCTATACTGTTTTCATAAGATTACTTGGAGCATAAACATCGCTTTAAGGGCTAAACGTCGCCGCCTCAGATGTTTCATAACTTGTGTCTGACCATTATATCGGTGTTCACTGATGCTTAGAAATGGAAACGGATTTCTCCACTGACCAAATGAATGCCAACTTACTTGTCTTGGATCTAAGGCTGATGTTTGTGAGAAATTTTGGGGCAATACCTGATGATGAATGTTGAGTTTGAGAAAAGACAAAACCAATTTTATTTTTTCACTTAACATTTTGCTTCCAAAGGGAATCAGAGATGGTAGCTAAATACCAACAAAATCTAAGTAAAAAGAATAAATTGTATTAATTTTAAATTCTCATTAATATTAATATAAATACTGTTAATATAAAACTGCCTTTTATCACCTCTGCGATATCACTAAAATTAGGCCCTTTCTAAGTATGGCTGGTCCAGAAACCATTGTTCATGCATTTGTCATGTCTCACTTCGATTACTGCAATGTTCTGTACTCTGGCCTACCTGCCTCTATTACCAGTCTTCAGCTGGTCCAGAATGCTGCTGCCAGAATTCTGACCAGAACAAGGAGGTTTGACCACATTGCACCTGTCCTGGCTTCCCTTAATTGGCTCCTAGTTCATGCAAGGGCAGATTTTAAGGTCCTCTTATTAAAATATAAAATTTTACATGGGCTTGGGTTGGCCTACCTATCTGACTTAATTACACCCTATAACCCCCCTCGCACCCTGCGCTCTCAAGATTCTAGACTATTAGTCATTCCAAGACTTAAAACAGAGGGTCCACTGGGAACCGAGCTTTTTCCTACCGCTCTCCCTTCCTCTGGAATGGTTTACCTACAGATATTAGGGAGGCAAACTCTCTCCATGCCTGTAAAACCTATTTTCTCTAACTTATTGATAATATAATTTTGATTTGACTTTGTAATAGACATGTAAAGTCCTTTGAGACTATAAATAGTGATGTTGGGCTCTAAATAAACTTGTATTATTATTATTATTATTATTATTATTTTGCGTCAACATTCATACAATTACCCTTCAGGGATGGTTGCATTTCATTAAATTGAATTGACAAATGTAACTAATGATAAATACATAAACAAACTGGTACAAATGATACATGGTAAATAGGACCAATGGTGAATCTACTGTCAGGTAACCCAATTCCATTTGGTTTGCTACAGACATTCTTATGGAGCAACTTTGTAGAATGTCAAGAGTGTTTCCTGTGCAGTGCATTTGTTAGCAACCCCGGGTCTTCCTAGTACTCCTAGGAAAAAGTATCCCCCCAGTATTCCTAGTCTGGCAAAAATAGTGAATAATAGTGCAGTAGCATTCATTTGCAGTTTCACTACTGATGACAACATTACTGTAGGATTTACCTGAAGTGTTGCTACTTGAGATTACAAGACACTCAAAAAAAAGAGAGAAAAACAAATGAGATCAAATGTGATTCTTACCCATGGATATGATCCACTTCACTGTTACAACTATGGTCTTACCCCTCACCATGTACCTCCGAAATCTGGGAGTCTGCTTTTGTCACTCTTCATGTCTATAAACATCCACAACCTGAAGTACCAGACAACAAATGCAAAAACCATAAACAGAAGATGAAATGTGATAGAGATGAATCCTGTTACGCCGTCTCGTCCACAGTGCCTCTCACGTCCAACACTTCTGCTCTCAACAAATACATCTGAGTTTTTTTCGCGATGAGAAATGTACAGAAATACAGTGAAACAGGGGGAGCGACTTGTCATTTTGGATTAAATGACAGAGATTTCTGTCAGGTAACACCTCACAGGCTTACCATGTGACGATGACCTTTGACCTCTCCTCATTCTTCAGCTAACTCCCAGCTCCAGAGACTGGGGTGTTTGCAAAGGACAGCAGATGGGAGGCTGGAGCTTACTGTGAAATTTGGTGTCTCCTCCATCAAAATGACTTTAGGTATTACTTCATGGATAGTGTTGGAGTAGTTACTCAAAAAAAGTAATTAGTCATAAGTTACCAATTACTTCTTTAAATTGTAATGGGATTACTTTACTCGTTACCCCTTTTGAAAAGTAATTACACTACTTATTACTTTACTTTTGAGTTGCTCTCTAAAACTACAACTTCCCCAATTTACTACATAAAAATACAAGGACAAACATCATAGTTCTTTCATTACTTTATTTTCAATGCAATAGCCTAGTGCAAAGTATGAGCACAGTGAAAGGCATAACTTATCAGCCTTTAATTAGAAAACAGTGTAGCCAATACTACACAGTAAAAATGATACATCAGATACAGTGGTTAACTACTGGTAGTTTCTTAGGTAGCTAGTAATACGTTTTGGTATCATCAGCCGACAGCCACGTTATCTGTATTTTGTGATAAAAAGTAACATTAAAGCTCTCTATATTACTGTCCTAGTTGGCTACACCTTATTTTATGGGTTTCTCAAATGCAGCAGACCTTGCTAGCTAGCTAATTAAACTGTTGTCGGTCTTGTCCTGTTTAATGGGAGCTACTGTCAAGGACCCAATCTCTCCTTAGTAACAGTGGGTAGTCATAATATAGATACACAATTAAGGTGAACAGGTGTGTGTCGCGTCATAACTGCTTCTATAATCATGTATTTTAACATCACTGGAACACTGATTTGACTAATTAGCACCCAGGACCGGAACTATCCATATTACAAGTTAAATTTAGATATTCAGCACACAAAACATTCTTTTGAAGAGGCGTGCGTAATGCAGGAAAGGACATTTTAATAGTCCAGTAATTTTACTGTGATTACTGAAATTTGAACTGTAATGCTTTACTTCATTATGGAGGAAAGTAATATAATTACAGTAACACATTACTTTGTAACTAATTACCCCCAACACTGTTCATGGAGCTGGGACTGATTTGGAACAAGGATTATCGATCAGGAGTTTGAAATTTAAAGAAGTATGAGAATTGTATCCTGCTTCTATACCAATACCAACAACAGTTTCTTAAAATTTCTTTTAAAAAATTCTTATAGTTGGTTCTGAACTCTGATGGTCAGTAGAAAAGCTACTCACAGAAGATAAACGAGTAATCATCAGAACTTAACTATACCATAGCCTTTAAAGGCAAGAGCTGTTCTTTACAATTTAATGCACTGAAAATTGTTTTTCTATAATGACAGTTGCTCAAGGCATCTGGTTCTTCTGCGCAGAATGATGTAATTTCAGAACCAGGACATTGCCCACAATCAGCAACCCTATCCATAGGGGTTGTACTAACATCTGTCAGGATATTTACAAAACAAACACACAGTACACAATGTTTTTATTCTTGGTAACTCTGCTTACTTAATTGTAATCACAGATAAGCCAAAGCAAAGTATAGGATTCATCCTGGATCTCTCTTGCAGATAATGATCCACTAGGCAGGATGTGACATCATATTCCATGATTCAGATTTCAAAGCTCTATTTTAAACTGAAAACTTAAAAGAATATATATATATCCATCACTCACAGAACAATTTTATCACATATTAAAAATGTATTTGTCATCAATTACATCAAAACATTATAGTGCCAAAAACATTATCAGCTATATTTTGGGTGAGGGGGTGGAGGGTGGGTGGACAGAGTACATGGAAAAAGACTCCCAGTAAACATATCTTTGTCAGTACTCATTTTGTTAACTTTTATTGAGGTTACTTTTTTTAATTTCTAGGAGTGACGGAACATACAGAACCAAGAATTTGTTACTTTGCGTGTGAAACCTTTCCACAAATTCTAGTCAGTAATATTACACGTGTCATTATGCAATGTTTGATGCCAATTTGATGCCATAATCAATGAACCAGTCTGGGCTCACAGTCCCTCTCATCTTGCCTTCTTTTACATTAATCCCTTTACACTGGACCTGTTAGGTCCAGTTACAGTAAAGGAGGAACGACTATGACCTGATTTGTGGCTTCCTGTTGCTATGAATGACACAGCTTAATATAACATGCAAGATTATCAGCTGTTGTTGATGGGTCAATATTGGGACAGTGAATACTGTTAAAACATGCACATAGATTCACAGGTCAAATCCCAGCAATACCATATTTACTGAGTGTCCTGACTCTTCCAGGAGCTCCTTCAGAGGGAACGTCAGCGTGGGTTTCTCTCCTTTTTCTCATGGAGACAGTCATTATCAACCAGGTGATCAGAGGGTTACAGGGAGATTTAAGAGAAGTGTGCTCATGTACAAGTATACAATGTTGTTTCATGACAGTGCTCAGCTTGCAGTGTGAAAAAATGGAGTGACTGGCCTCACCTGATCCAGAGACAGAGTGTACTAGCCTCACCGTGTTACCTGAGGCCACTATGAGGTTGCCTGAGGTGGCTGTCATGCAAGTGAGGGACTTAGGAGATCATTTCAAGACAAGAAGCCACTGCTGGTAGAGCAAGAAATGTAGAAAAGATTTTTTAGTCACATCTTAATGTGTAAACCTTGTCATACTGACTTCAAAGGATGGTAGTGACTTTTCCTCAGGTCACTGATATTGAATGATTTGACAGCTCTTCATAATGGCATTATTAATGGTAATATTACCTTTAACATCGGTCAATAAACAAGGTGTTGGTTAGCTGCTCTTCTCCTTATTATGATGATTATTGCACTTGACTTTTGAACAGAATATTTTTGATGTGCTGTAGCTCCGCCGTGTCACTGACATGAATGAAAATGTTTCTAACAAAAGCATTTAGCGTAGTGCTGATAACCACGATAGCAGGAAAAGCCTGACGCGGTTGACACAGTTTGTTATACAGATCCGTAAACCGCACAAAAGTACTCATAAATCACTTACATTGACACTATACGTGGGATATTTGGTTGGGAATTTTTTTGTAAATTATGGCTAGCCTTTAACAGACACCCATCCTCATAAAAAAGAGAATACCTCTTGTTTGAGGAGCTATTCCTGATGACAAAAAGGAACTGAAAAATCAGGTTCAATCTGTTGTATCAGAATGTTTATGTTGATTTTTTTTTTCAGTTCCTATTCGCTCACTCACTATACACATCAGTTCTCAAACCGATGTCCTCGCTGAAAAAGCTGCACCAGCCAAACTATGGAAATCCATCATTAATAACAGCCAGAAAGAAAGAGGTTCCACAGTTTGCCATTGTTGGAAAGGTAGCCGTGCTCATTAATGCATTTTTTGAGAGCCAATAGGCTCCACAGTCCACGGGGTTCAGTGTGCCCTCTCCAAGGGCTCTAGATAAGGCAGGGCATTGGGCCCAGCCATCCTTAGAAAACCTCAGCCGTTAGCACAAACAGTGGGGGGAGGGGAGCCAGTCACATGTGTCAACACCATCTGCCTCACTGGCATGCCCCATGAATGGGGATGAAGACTTGTCTCCTTCAATGCTCCAGAACACACGGCAGAAAGATAAAGAGCTCATTTACATAACGGTTTGCAAACTGCCTTCATTGCCAGTGACATGTCCCCACGAAAAAAAAAAAAAAAAAGGAGACAGGCTACCTTAGTAGGGTCATGTTTGTGTCCCCACAGCACACTCCCTGTTGTGCAACAAGATAGGGTGATTCGATTTTCGTCTTCTAAAAACTGCTTGAAAATGTCCTGAGCTGAAATGAACAGTAATAATAATTGTCTCATATTCATGAAATCACCCAATTTTCAGGACAGGAGACTCCACTGTGGCCAATGATATTCCTTCCTCTGTGTTATGTTATGGTCAGAATGATATCTGACTCGCCAGCCTAGATGAATTCAGTCTGGTTGTCACTGGCATCAAGTTCCAGTATTTTCTAAATCAGTCAAAACGAATGTGAAGAACTAATTAGTCAGAACATCACTGAACTTTCTGCACCATAGGTTTGGAGCACAAAGTGCTAAAGTACAAAACTGTATACAGATTCTTGCTCACCTGCATGTACAAATAACACATCTCTTTCACATGACACACACACATACACACACACACACACACACACACACACATACACACACACAGTTCCTCTCAAATGGTACGATACATTTTTCATCAAGTACATCATGTCTATGTTCTGCAGATAATCAGTGGTGATCATGGAAATGCTGTATGTGTTTTCAAATACCCGTTTCTCCTCTGTTACACATGTCTGGATTTCTCTGAGTCAAATCATGTTGTTGCCTAACGCCATGATAACAGTTTCAGCTTAATTATACTGTCAACCAATGCGACTCTTATTTCATTTGTAATATCTCCCTCCCCTGCTCATCCTCTTTGTCTCTGTCTTTGCCTATCCCTTCTCCTTTCTGTTCTGTGTTGCTCCATTGCTCTTTGCTGCTCCTCTCCAATTTTCAGTCCTTGTATGACCCCTTTCATACTTGAAAGAACTAGAGAGAGGAGAAATAGTGAGAATGACTGTGTGTGTGTGCGTGTGTGTGTGTGTGTGTGTGTGTGTTTATGCTCTTAATGGCATTTCTAACCTATCACAAAATGTATCACTTTACAAGAGTAGGCAGAGGCAAATCAAAAGTATTCTATGTGGCCAAATCATGAGCAATGATTAGTATATTATAGAATCTGACAGAATGACTTAATGTCGCAAGACTGCCATTACACTGTTGATGCCATAAAACATTTATGAAATGGCACAGGTTTCATCATATTGGAGGAGCTATTCTTTGTTTGGGAAACAGAGAGTATGTGAAGAAGGGAGGACATTGTCTGGTCCATGTTGCGTATCCCTTGGGAGAGACAGTAAAAAGTGTGGCTTTTGGTGTAACCATGTATGATGTATAATCTATATAAATGCATGAATGTCTGAAAACCTTTTCAGAATGCCATGTTTTCTGAAAAACAAGATCCTAACCGAGTCACACACACATGAACACACACGCGCGCGCTCGCGCGCGCACGCATGCGCACGCACACACATACACACGCAAACACAGTAAGAGTGTTAAAACCAAAAAAGAACACTGAAATACTTTAAATTGCATAAACCCTACACATAAACCACCACTGATTCATAGCTGATCTTGTTGCAATATTCTGTACATACATTGTGCAAGGGAAGACAGCTTTAAGTACTGTGTCTCATATTGAAAGTTGATTAAAATTCCATTTCTGATTTATTTTCACTGAACAAGGATCTAATTTAGGAGGAGCTGCTTGGGCTTTGGCTCCTGTAATTCCCCATGTGAAGGTTATGGATAAAATTGTAAGAACTTTGGGGCGTTGTTTTTACAGCAACGCCAAGTGTGTTTTAATCCTTTAGAGGTTGAAACCAAACACAGGGATTACCTCAAGACAAACAAACATGCAATATGATTGTCTAATAGTACCAGAACGGTGGAGGGTGGGGGATTGAGAGAGCGAGAAAAAAAAAAATCCATTTTGAAATTGTAAGGTTTTACAAGAATTCATCATATCATGTTTTCCACCATCGCCGTCAGTTACATTAAATGCTATCACCTTAATCTCTTTATAGAAACATCCCACTGATAAGTAGTGAACATACATTAAATCTTCAGTACGTTCTATCCTTGTCAGCATTTCAGCACTGGACTGGATTTTGTCAACTGCAGTGTTACAAATTTAGAGATATCAGAGAAAAGACTGCTAAAGAAGGCCCAGGCACAATCCACAGAATCACCATCACATCGAATCCATTCCTTTTTCTTTTTGTCTCAATTTTGTTATATGGAACTGTGTTTTGTGAGTATGTTCTCGATAGTGGCTGTTGTCACTTTTGCGAAAGAGGACACTGAATCACTTGAGTCTGTTGACTAATAAGAGAGTGGCTTACACCTCCAGAGACCAAGGGGCCAAAATATGCCTTTAGTGTGTTACTTACACTTTGTGTGAGTCATCACACAGGGACCTCTCCTACAAATAACACTGTGGATTTTAACTTTGCACTGGGCCCTGTTTGTGCAGTCCTGTGTTTCCTGTGTTTTTTTTTACTGTGTGGCATGTAGGCTAAAATCCACCTTTCACTGACACTTTACATGAAAACAAGATTGTTCTCAAATATTACAAAGTTATGACTACCTAGACAAGTTATGAGTCAACTGTCAATCTTATGTCAAAAAGAAATGATCCAATCCTCTTGAAAATGTTTTAATTTATAATTAAGCAATATAGACATTTTATTATATAATAGATTATAAGGAACAATAGGCTATGAAATGAAAGAATATATTTGCATTTATAAAGGGCTGCATTAATGTCAAATACAACTGAGCACCCCAAATTCCAAACAGCAATATAAGGACAGAATGAAAGTGAGAAAAAAAAGGAAGTATTCATTAAGTAAAAAGAAGACGTTTAAAGATTGATATTGCTCTTGAAAACCGGCTCATTGTTTGTGTGTTTACACCCTCTTTTCACCTGCAACCGTGAAACTCTTCAGACAGCAGCCAGCGCGAGACAGTTCAGTCAGTATCCCTTCCCTGACAGCCACTCATCTCACAGACGCCCACTCTAAACCATGTTTGACAGCCCGTCTTGTGACACAGGCTCCCCGCGGCAAGAATGAATCTCAGGCTTTAACAATTTATCATCGTAGACCTTTGTTGGCAATACAGTGCCATTCCGAGAGAACCTGTGTACACACAGCTGGTAAGATCAAACTGGCATGTCCTGCAACCTCGTTGGACAAACAGTAACGACCTCGTGTAAATAACTGGGAGTCCTCTGAGTTCTGTATTCACTCAGCTTTTAAAATTTCGCCGTTACCGAGCAAACGGCTCTTGCCAAACGCGCGGCTAAAAAAAAAAAACACTCAACATCGTTCGCTTCGTGAACAGATCATTTCACGTGTTCCGAATTAAATACCTACGTGTTCCTGACCCTTTTAAGGTGAAACATAACCATCACGGACAGGGTCAAGCTTATAAACCAGGAATGTGTGCAAAACACCTGCTGACGACCAGGTGCAAATTCAGTGTGCACACTGTGATTTTCTATTAAGAAGACTTTTTCTTCCATACCGCGTGAAATGTGTGAACTAATAGTTTATTTAGCAATAGAAATCAGTAGATAACCTTAGAAATGTAAGGTTTCTTGGTTCAGTTGTAAATTATTCTTGGCATTTAAGAAATCCTTAAAATATAACTTTCAGTGTGTATTATGTTAACATTGTCTGTATAGACGTTCAAGGAGAAGAAATGCACTCGTTCAAATGTTTAGTTATGTATTTTTGTGTGTTTGTGTATTTATGACATAATAGTAAGGTGCTGTTAAAATCTGCTTTTTATTATTGCATGCTCTATCGTTACTGCTGGGATGTGTTTTAGTGTCTGTTCTTGGGATCACAAAATTTTCTCCACGTGCACTTATATCATATACATTCATATTACCGAGGAGAAAAAAAACATTCAAAGGGAAGTTCAAATGCACAGTACATATACAAAGATGGACACACTAAACACACACACACACACACACACACACACACACAAAGACACATAATGCATCTGAATCTCATGGTCTGCGATAGCACTGATGACTTTCCTGAGCCTTGAGGCAAGGACAAATGGCACTGCAGCACAATGTCAGTGAGCACACTCATTCTCTCTCCATATCACAACAGCAAACCAACACCTAACACAGAGACGCTTCCTCTGTACAGAGATCTTCACTCTTGTAAGGGTTTGTTTGGTTGTTTCTTTGTTTGTTATAAATTAAAGTATGTACAGAACCTGTTTTCACCTTGTGTACGTTACAGAATGTAACTGGTTTGTCATATAAAATAATGCTTTGTCAGAGTTAAAGAAACACTTAACAGAACACTTAAGAACATAGCTTTGCACTTTAAGGATTACGTCTATAGTATATACAGGGTGTACACACACTTAAAAGCACAAAGAACATGACAATGGTAAACAAAACACATGAGTGTATGGCTGCTTAACATTCATTCTGCAAAGTAGTGCATTGCCCTGTGGCTAGACAACAATAGCTTCTCCCTAATCTGTCCATTCCAAAGCAGTTAATTGCCCAAAGGACTAAAGCCAATTAGGCAACGTGACACAAACCTAATGATGGCATTGCCAAAGTCTTGGATTAATGGATGCAGCATCACTTCAGTAAAGCTCAGCGTAGATACAGACTTTGGATTAAACCCATAACTGGCCACGTAATTCAGGTATCTGTCACTGTAAATCAGTGCTTGAAGTCTTAAACAAAGTATTTGGATACCACTACAACTCCCGCTCCTACTACTACCAAAACAAGAACAACTACTATAATAATACTCTGCTAGTGCAAGCTGGCGCAAGCTGGCTCAGTGTTATGCACTCATATTAGATATAAATATGTAACTGTAATCAGATGCCAGGAAGCTAAAGAGTCTTTTTGTCCAGTTTTGTGTGTGCAGCTTGTGTGTGTTGCCTGCTAAATCTATATGCATGTGAGTGTGTGTGTGTGTGTGTGTGTGTGTGTGTGTGCGCGTGCATGTGTGTGTGTGCATGTGTGTGTATGCATGTGTGTGTGTGCTTATCTGTGTATGTTTGAGTGTGTTTATGCATGTATGTCTGTGTAAATGTGAATGTGCATTAGTGTATTCTGTGTTTGTATATATGCCTCATTGTGTACATTCAACCCAAAGAGCCAGTGACAAATATTTAAGCAGCAACAGTGCACAGCGTGTGAAAACAACAGCTTTGTCCCTGCAGCCTGAGGGCACAGACTCACCCTGCATCCCACAGAAACACAGCTGATGGGGATCAATGTAGTAAAAAAAGCAAAAAAAAAAAAAAAAAAAGCTGCAGTACCATGCCACACACACACAGCTCCTGATCCTAAAAATGAGTGTGTGTGTGTGTGTGTGTGTGTTGGTGTGTGTGTCCAGACTCCAGTCAGCAGCTGTTAATCTGGAGCATAATCAACATCCTGTCTGCTAGGACTCTGCGTCATAGCCACACTTGTGTGTGTGTGTGTGTGGGTGTGTGTGTATGTTTTAGTGTGTGTGTGTGTGTGTTTGAGTGTGTGCTCTGCCAAAATATACTGTAACCTTAGTGCCCTCTCCGGTGTTAGGTAAGGTCAGATTTCAAAGCACATCCAAGCATACCCTACTGCACTCAACCAGCAGCCAGAAAAACCACTGAATCACAGCAGTATTGTAGAGTTACATTACAGCTCTGAAAGGAAGTACTGACACATTCTCATCTTCTTACTGACAATGCTAGGTTTACAACATGTCTGATCAATGCACTGTCATATGAATCAAATGTTATATAGGTATCCTGCTGTGTTTGTGCACCTGTGCATTGTGTACCGCTGGGAGCATAAACAGCTTTTGGGACCTCTAGTGGCAACTCTGGATACTGTAACAAAATGCAAGCATGTTGCCACGGCTGTTTAGATAACAAGAGTATAGCCGCAGGTATGTACATGCATACACACATCCCTACCTGCTCTGTTGAATGACTAAGCAAAGAAGAAAATAGCTAGTGAATTGTGTGGCTGTATGGCGCTCATCTACCCACACACACAAACACACACACACACACACACACACACACACACACACACAGGTTGGTTCAACTAAAAGAACAACTTTAACTAATTAAAAGGCATACATGAGACTGGAGAACACATTAGACTTCACGTATAGTAACAGGTGCTACATCACTACAATAATGGTTTGTAAAAGAAAGAATCAAACATATTGCTTTATTCATGCAGCTCCTTATGGTTTACTATGTCATTATCCAAGACATGGCTCATCTGTCAACATCTGTGTATCATTCAGCAGTCATTCCACACTCCAACTTATGTCAGGCCATTCACTGCATTATGTCAGTGTGAGTGTGACTCGCTGTTTTCCAGCACCACAATGCCTAAACCACCGTCATCTGTGATCTGTGACAAACATGTGTAATGATGTGCCATATTAGACATTAATGGAAAAAAATTTTTTTTAGATGATTTAAAGATTTCTTGTTTAAAGTGAAGATAGTGTAAGGATTGGGTATTCATCAAATGAATAGACTCTTGTGTTGAGCATTTAAGAGGTCCTTTGTGACTGTTCTGTTGAGTAGAATTTGCTGAACTCTTTGGTCCTTGGATCACGGGTGGATTGTACAGTGTGCCATGTAAACTTGGGTTACTACTGCTCATGAAACGACTCTTTTAAACTCCCTCCTACACTCAAATTCTGTCTGAATGCTTTGATTGTTAAAATATTTATGGTCACTCAATTAAAGATGCTTTTCACACACCAAGACAGGGTCAAATGCAGACCAGATAAGCAGAGTGTAAATTGGTAGGTAGAGTGTGTCCTTACACAAGTGTGTGTGTGTGTGTGTGTGTGTGTGTGTGTGTGTGTGTGTGTGTGTGATTGTTTGGTAGAGAGAAAGCGTGTAAGAATGTGTTTTTGGGGGAAAGAGAGAGAGAGAGAGAGAGAGAGAGAGGGAGAGAAAGAGAGAGAGAGAGAGAGAGAGAGAGAGAGAGAGGGAGAGAAAGAGAGAGAGAGAGAGAGAGAGAGAGAGAGAGAGGGAGAGAAAGAGAGGGGAACACAGCCACAGATTTTTTTTCAATCCCAGCAGAAGTACCAAGTTCATCGGCAGGTCATCTCCTTGAATATTACATTACAATGACAGCATCTGAAAATTGTGCTAGAAGTCTCTTTATACCAGATTAACATGAGCTGGCTTGTCAAGCTGAAACAAAATAGAAAAGTCTCTAATGTGGAAGTACAATAAAAAAAATGAGGCTAAAGAACCACCCACCATGATCTACACCTTTACAATAATGGATTTAACAGAATCCATACTAAGCCTCAAAAATCCTGCCAACCCCATAGTTCAAAACCACAGATGTAAGACTGAGAAATATCAAACGTGTTGTGGGGAAAAGCAATGTGCGCCACCCCCCCCCCCTTCTAATCTGTGCAAAGTAGCATGCTTCACCCAAAGCCAAGAGCGCTGCTCGATCGTTCGGTCTCACACCTAAAGGTTAATGGGTTATAGCATGTTTACTCTCAGTACAAAAGCTCCCTTGAGATGTTCCCAAACACATCATGCCAAGAAAGGATTAAGACCACACAAGCATGACTATCCCTCAAGTATCTTTGCCCTCTTCTCTTCATTCAGCAAAACACAGCTCCTGACACCGTACATTTCAAATTGAAAACCAAATGACCTTTTAATACGTTTTGTCAAAGTACGCTTCTCCGCGTCTGATTCTCTACGTCTGCCAGTGGTGTATGAGGCGAAGTGTCGCCTAGCGTTAGAAATCTAGTTTGGTTATATTTAAAAATGTAAATGAAGACGTCGTAAATAGATTACTTTATGACTGTATAAGGCACTTCAAACAATGTGAACAATTTTTAATTTAACACCAGGTTCCTGCGTGTAAGTTAGCCTGTGTATCCATGCCTGAGTTTGACAAGAGTCAGATGTATAAGTGTTCGTATAGATATTTTACAGTGGGGAGCTGAGCTGGTGCATGTATCTCTTCCAATGATGTTTGTGTGTTAGTGTTTAGGGTACTGATCCAGCTGATACCAGCTCACACCGAAAACCTGCTTTGACTCCAAGTATCACTTCTCAACACCTTAAGGTTGGCGGTGCAGGGGTCGTTAAAGGATTGCAGTCCTCGAAACCTGTGTCATTGTTGTCACACAGACTCAGACTACTGCAGAACACTACACCACAAACCACTCATCTGTGTGTGTATCAACCAATCACAGCTCTCCTGCTAGGCATTGCCCAACCAGACTTAAGAAAAGGTCAATGTAAGTTCACTGTGGAAAGGGGGAGCTCTGCACAGGTCACCGTAAGTTCAGTGTGTGTGTGTGTGTTTGTGTGTGTGTGTGTGAGTGTACGTGAGCATGTGTGTGAATAGGCTTTGAGAGCACAGACGACAATCCATGCGGATGCCTCCGGAATTGGTGTATGTCTATGTCCGATGGGTCTTATAGCTCATGATTTCTGAGTAAAGGTTTAGCTTGTAAAGCAGGTTCCATTGTGTATATGAGAGAGAAAGGCTGTAATATGTCCCAGATGTTTTAACGAATACATGTCTGGCATAAAGGCTTACTTAAGGCATGCTTTGAGCACTTTGACCTTTTGAAGTACAATGTGACTAACAAATCAGCTTTTAGTTCTACAGAGGTGAGGGAGAATCCTTTATTTCATTTTGTGATTTTTGTGTCTTAATAAGCCAAAGGTAAATATTTCCAAAAAGCAAGACACAACACAGTCTGTTTCTCACTGAGAGACATTCAGTGACCTCGTGTAGTGTTAGGTCAGATTTTGGAAAAAATAGTTATGTATAGGTCACGTGTGTTTCATTCCACCACTAAAAAAGGATGTTGTCGTTGCTGAATGTGGTGTAACACCCTTCCAACCGGTCACACTTATCTGACCCTCTGACGTGCCCTCCTGCATGTCGTTAATATCTGAGAGGGAAACAGAAAGAGTCTTTCAGAGAAAATCCTACTACAACCGATGGAACACTCTGTACCGATCAGCTAAATGTGAGTAGCCACTGATCTGCTTTGGCTGGGACACACAATCAGCAAAGCATCTCATCCCCCTTTCCGATGGCTTAATCCGTCAGTGTGAGAAACAGGCGTCCTCCGGCACCGACACAAACACACATAAACACGAGCGGGCTACTTCTCAGCTTGTCTCAGGATATGAGAGCAAATTTATACAAAAAGCAGCTGAAAACTGATTAACGGGTGAAAGCCATATGCTTCTACTTAGTTATGTCTACCAGGCAAGTTGTAGGTGATGTAATGGGAGAGCAAGCTACTGTATGCATTCAGACTCTCACTGGAACCATCCACAACCTGCCCGAGACTGTTGACTTCAAACATTCAACAATACTGTCAATACAGACACTGCATATTGTATGAAGTCCTCGGGAGGACTAATCTAACAAAACATGGAAAAACAGACAGAAATCTGCTCAACTGTAAGAGAGTATGGAGTCAAGTATACAGGCAAATAAACTCAGTGCTTGTAAGTCAGATTATAGTCAGGTGTTAGGACTTAATTTAGATATGGAAGTAGACCACAGATGGGCATGTTATATGAAGGTCAGCAAAGGTGTACCAAACAGATAACTGACAATACAGGTTTGGCTGCAAACCAGCTTTAGGTAATCTGTCTATGGTTCAGGACAGATAAGCCTGGATTTGCAGGGGAGGAACACTTTTGTTTTCAAACGTCGCTTTGATATGTTTAACCAACTAAACTGATAATCCATATTGCACAAACACAGGGCTAAATCATATCTTAGAGCTTTAGGAGTGAGGACTGACTCATAAGACTTCTGTATTTATAGACACAAAAGCACACGCACACACACACACACACACAAGCACACCAACAGACCGATGAAGCATACACCAGTGTATTGGTCATTCTTAATAAGAGGTATGAAATAAACTATATTATGTCGATGACCAATTCACTGTCCCTGCCATAACACTTGTGATAATGTCATGTCTGATTTTTTTCTGTCTGAGTACCAGTCATATGAGAAATATGTAATGAACTTAATGAAAATGTGCTGAACTACAGTGAAGGTCTGTTATAAAGAATGTCTCTGTCATACAGACAAAAGAAGATTAACCTTGTACTGTAGCGCATAGCCAGCATGCAGCCATCGTGACAATTAAGATGACATATGCGCACATTGTAGAGACAGGCCAAAAGGCCAGGTCAACTGGAGATAAAAAGGGGTCAGGGGGCTGAATTGATACATATTTTCTTCAAAGAGTAACGTATATGCACACTCAGCCCATGAAAATCCATGACCACACAGATTAAGTTTTCACCCATCCATAGCAAGGACAAAGGGCAGTAAGTCAAGCTGGATTAAAGCTACATTTATCTACATTAGAATATTAAATGCACATGGCTTGGCACCATAT